>NW_016814679.1:6464-25043 GCF_001698545.2 Rhinopithecus bieti | reverse complement strand
CTGTTCTGTTCCATTTGTCTACATCTCTGTTTTGGTACCAGTACCATGCTGTTTTGGTTACTGTAGCCTTGTAGTATAGTTTGAAGTCAGGTAGCGTGATGCCTCCTGCTTTGTTCTTTTGGCGTAGGACTGTCTTGGCAATGTGGGGTCTTTTTTGGTTCCATATGAACTTTAAAGTAGTTTTTTCCAGTTATGTGAAGAAAGTCATTGGTAGCTTAATGGGGATGGCATTGAATCTACAAACTACCTTGGGCAGTATGGCCATTTTCACGATATTGATTCTTCCTATCCATGAGCATGGAATGTTCTTCCATTTGTTTGTGTCCTCTTTTATTTCATTGAGCAGTGGTTTGTAGTTCTCCTTGAAGAGGTCCTTCACAGCACTTGTAAGTTGAATTCCTAGGTATTTTATTCTCTTTGAAGCAATTGTGAATGGGAGTTCACTCATGATTTGGCTCTCTGTTTGTCTGTTATTAGTGTATAAAAATACTAGTGATTTTTGCACAATGACTTTGTATCCTGAGACTTTGCTGAAGTTGCTTACCAGCCTAAGGAGATTTTGGGCTGAGACAATGGGGTTTTCTAAATATACAATCCTAACTCTTCTATTTTCTAGCTATGTGAGCTTTGCAGGTTACCTGACCTCTCTCTGTCTCCACATTTTATCTGCAAATGAATAATAATGTAACTTAGCTCTCATGTCTGTTATAAGGATTATATGAATCAACATATATTAATAGCTTGGAATAGAGCTTGGTACATAGGACTCTATGCATATAAAGTTTAAACGAGCATAATAGAATAAGTAAGCCTAAGGAATCGAATTTCAAAAAAATAGCTAAATTAGATAACTAGGGAAAGTGTCCTGTTTGAAGCAATGTCTGGAAAACCACATTATGCCAAGAGAGTAGTTGAAACGAATGAGAGTGAGCCTGCAGACAAGAAAGCATGGAGTATATCTGGAAGCTGCTATGTGGAAAAAGAAGCAAATGTTGGAAATGTTACAGGGCCCTATAACTAGAAGGTGTTTGAAGAAGGTGGACTTCAGCTCAATATGGGAAGCACTTTCTAACCCCTGGAGCTATGCCCTGTGGTAATAATGCAGCTTATCACTGCAGAGATTCAAACTGGTAGGTGAATCATCAACCATAAAGCAGGAGGGATTCTTTCCCAGGATAGGAGCCGAGGAACTGACAGCCTCTCAGGTCCCAAGTCTGGTTCTGAAATTTTAAGATTTAATGATCAAATGCTAAGAGTATTGATGCATTGATTCTTTAATAGAAATTACATGTAAATGGAAGGGTTTGGACTTTTCATACTTATATTCCAAGTAAAAGTAAGTACATGTGTTGCCACAGGTGACAGTTTATTCTGAGATTAAGAGAACTGAGAAAATCATTTTCAAGATGAATACTGATGCTAACAAGCACTGACACCTTTAGATAGTAGAACCAAGTCAGGCTGTAGATATGACAAGGAGACAAGCAACTCCCCAGTCATCTCCTCTTCAGTTCACTGCATTAGCTGTCACCATGGCCCACCACCATATAATGTTGATGCAGAAAACATGTTAATATAGTGTCATATTCCTCCCAAATCATGGTCCCTACTCTATTAGTAGTGTGGAAATACGCGGTCTTGTGTGCAGCATATTTTGTTTGCCTTTTCACTATTCTCCATGCTGTTCTCCTTTCTAGAAGGCTAATTTTTATGCACTACATTATAGGTGCCATCAGCCTCTTGCTTCAACTTGAGTTTGGCCACCTTGGCTGAAGATCATAGGAAGACGAAAAGACTGGGCATGTAATTCCCTGGCTCTCTCCCTGTGAAATCTTCTCAGGCTGGCTGTTTCCTCCACCAAAAATCTCTGCACATCTTAAGAAAGCTTGATTTACATGATATGTGTGCTGTTCACCTTAGGTTCTCACTCTATTCCTTGTGGTTTTCCTCCGCTTAGATCATAACTTCATGATTAGTCTCTGCAAATATATCCTCCTAAAATAATTGAAATGTCCCATCTGTATTCTCTGGGATCCTGACAAATTCAACAAATTGCAGTCAGACCTGGCATTTGCTGCTTAGGCACTTACTTGTTGACCCATTATGAAAATTGCTGATATTGGATCATTCTGACCTAGAAAAATGTCAGTTTCAAAATAGTTCAACTTGACATTGTTCACATACATAATTCCATTTGCTAACGGTCAAAATACTTGACCAGGAACCAGGAGTATAGGAAATTCATTGATTATATGAAGTTGAAATTACTCTCTCTAGCTTTTATCAAAATGCAGGACTGGGAATCAGAAACTGGTGTTCTAGACCTGGGTATATTATTAACTCATTGTAAGAAAGTCAATTTTCCTTTCTGAGCCTCAGTTTCTTCATGTACAAATTTTAAAAATCAGATTACATACTCTCTACAGGTTTTTTCATAGGTGCTATTCTAAAGTTCCAGAATCCCATATCCCAAACTATACTGCTAGTTTCTTAAAAACAGGAACTGTGTCCCCAAAGATTCCTTAGACCAGAATCATCTGGGGCATTTTAGGCACTATTCCCAGAGCTACCAAATCATAATCTTCAAATGTGGAGCCTGCTTTCTTGCTTACAAATACTGAATGTTGAGAACTATTACATCTAGCACATGAAGTATACAAAGTAGTGGTCAATAAACCACTGTTGATTGTTAAAATGGCTGTGGCGGCCAATGTAGGTGGTTTAATTGAATAAATCACTCAAGTTGGATAAAATAATGCAGTAATGGATTTTTTTCAATATACAAAAACATAATTAAGAAAGTATGGAAACAAACAATCAAAAAGAAGCAGCAGCTCTTAAGTACCACAACTGTCAGCAAAAACTCTATATTTTAAAATTATATTGGATCCTTTATTTATGGCAAATACAAATAGATTGACAACCCTAATATTTGTGTTTTTTATGATTAGCCAAGTCTAATTTTGTAATAATATTTTTCTTTTCAGCTTTATTTTAACTTCGGGAGTACATGTGCAGGTTTGTTATGTAGGTAAATTGTATGTCATGAGGGTTTGGTGTACAGATATTTCGTCACCCAGGTAATAAGCATAGTACCCAACAGGTAATTTTCTTATACTCACCCTCCTTCCACACTCTACCCTCAAGTAGGCCCTGGGGTTTATTGTTCCCTTCTTTGTGTCCATGTGTACTCAATGTTCAGCTCCCACTTATAAGTGAGAACACATAGTATTTGGTTTATTGTTCCTGTGTTAGTTTGCTCAGGATAATAGCCTCCAGCTGCATCCATGTTGCTGTAAATGACATGATCTCATTCTTTTTTTATGACTGCGTAGTATTCCATGGTGTATATGTACCACATTTCTTTTATCTAATACACTTTATTGAGCATTTAGATTGGTTCCATGTCTTTGCTATTATGAAGAGTGCTGCAATGAACATATGCATTCATGTGTCTTTATGATAGAATGAGTTATATTCCTTTGGATATATATCCAATAATGGGATTCCTGGGTCAAATAGTAATTCCACTTTAAGTTCTTTGAGAAATCACCAAACTGCTTTCCACAATGGTTGAACTGATTTACATTCCCACCAGCAGTGTATGAGATAGTTGTAGGTGTGCAGCATTATTTCTGAGCTCTCTCTTCTATTCTCTGCAACCTCACCAGCAGCTGTTATAGTTTGACTTTTTAATAATAGCCATTCGGATTGATATGAGATGGTATCTCATTGTGGTTTTGATTTGCATTTCTCTAATGATCAGTGATGTTCAGCATTTTTTCGTATGCTTGTTTGCCGCAAAGAATGTCTTCTTTTGAGGAGTGTCTGTTCATGTCTGTTGCCGATTTTTTAATTGGGTTGTTCTTTGCTTGTGAATTTGTTTAAGTTCCTTATAGATGCTGGATATTAGACCTTTGTTGGATGCATACCTTACAAATATTTTCTTCCATTCTGTAGATTGTCTATCTACTCCCTTGATAGTTTCTTTTGCTGTGCAGAAGCTCTTTCATTTTATTAGGTTCCATTTGTCAATTTTTGGGTTTCTTGAGATTGCTTTTCATGTCTTCATCATGAAATTTTTGCCAGGTCCTATGTCTAGAATGATATTTTCTAGATTATCTTCCAGGGTTTTTGTAGCTTTAGGTTTGACATGTAAGTCTTTAATCCACCTTCCCAGCACCATTTATTGATTCGGGATTTCTTTCCCCATTGCTTGCTTTTGTCAACGTTGTGAAAGATCAGATGTTTGTAAGTCTGTCGCATTATTTCTGGGCTCTCTATTCTGTTCCCTTGGTCTATGTGTCTATTTTCGTACTGGTACCATTCTGTTTTGTTTACTGTAGCCCCATAGTATAGTTTGAAGTCAGGTAGTGTGATGTCTCTAGTTTTGTTCTTTTTGCTTAGGATTACCTTGGCTATTTGGGCTCTTTTGGGGTTCCATATACATTTTAAAATAGTTTTTTTTCTAGTTCTATAAAGAATGCCATTGGTAGTTTGATAGGAATAGCATTGAATCTGTAAATTGCTTTTGGAAGTATGGCCATTTTAACAATATTGATTATTCCTATCCATGCACATGGAATTTTTTTCGTTTGTGTCATCTCTGATTTCTTTGAGCAGTGTGTTGTAATGCTTATTGTAGAGCTCTTTCACCACCCTGGTTACCTGTATTCACAGGTATTTTATTCTTTTATGGCTAGCATGAATCGGATTGTGTTTTTGATTTGGCTCTCAGCTTGGATGTTGTTGGTGTATGATGCTACTGATTTGTGTACATTAATTTTGCATCCTGAAACTTTGCCGAAGTTTTAAAATCAGATCAAGGAGCTTTTAGGCAGAGACTTTTCTGGGTATATAATCATATTGTCTGCAAACAGAGATAATTAGACTCCCTATCTTTTAATTGGTATGCCTTTTATATCTTTCTCTTGCCTGATTGCTCTGGCTAGGACTTCAGTACCATGTTGAATAGGAGTAGTGAGAGAGGGCATCCATGTCTTGTTCTGCCTTTCAAGGGGAATGCTTCCAGCTTTTGCCCATTCAATATGCTGTTGGCTGTGGGTTTTTTCATAGATGTCCTTTTTATTTTGAAGTATGTTCCTTCAATGCCTGGTTTGTGTGGTGGTTTATACCTGTAGTCCTTTGTTTTAATGAAATAATGTTGATTTTTATCAAAAGCCTTTTATGCATCTACTGAGATAATTATGTGTGTTTTTGTTTTTAGTTCTACTTATGTGGTGAATCACATTTATTGATTTGCATATGTTGAACGAACCTTGCATCCCAGGCATAAAGTCTACTTGATCATGGTGGATTCAATTTTTGGTATGCTACTGGATTTGGTTTGCTACATTTTATTGAGGATTTTTGCATCTATGTTCCTCAAGGATATTGGCCAAAAGTTTTCTTTTTTGTTGTGTCTCTACCAGGTTTTGGTGTCAGGATGATGCTGGTCTCATAGAATGAGTTAAGGAGGAGTCCCTCCTCCTCAATTATTTGGAATAGTTGCAGTAGGAATGGTACCAGTTCTTCTTTATACATCTGGTAGAATTTGTGAATTCATTTGTTCCTAGACTTTTTCTGATTGGTATGCTTTTTGTTACTGATTCAATTTTGGAACTTGTTATTGGTCTGTTCAGGGATTCAATTTCTTCCTGGTTCAGTCTTAGGAAGTTGCATGTTTCCAGGAATTTATCCATTTCTTCTCGGTTTTCTAGTTTGTGCACATAGAGATGTTCATAGCAGTCTCTGAGGGTTTTCTGTATTTCTCTGGGGTCAGTAGTAACATCCTCTTTGTTTCTCTGATTGTGTTTATTTGGATCTTTTCTTTTTCTCTTTATTAGAATAACTAGTGGTCTATCCATCTCATTCATTCTTTCAAAGAACACACCCCTGGACTTAATCTTTTGTATGTTTTTGTGCATCTCAATTTCCTTCAATTCAGCTCTGATTTTTGTTATTTCTTGTCTTTTGCTAGCTTTGGGGTTGGTTTCCTCTTGGTTCTCTAGTTCCTTTAGGTGACATTAGGTTGTTAATTTGAGATCTGTGTAACTTTTTGACTTGGGCATTTAGTGCTATAAACTTCCCTCTTAGCACTCTTTAGCCATGTCCCGGAGATTCTGGTATTTGTATCTTTGTTCTCATTACTTTCAAGAAATTTCTTTATTTCTGCCTTAATTTCATTATTTACCCAAAAGACATTCGGGAGAATACAACCCTAATATTTGAGCCATGATTTTAGTAATCTCATGCCTCAAAAGTATTAATTGCACTGGGCTTGGAGGAAAGTAAAGAAAAAAAGTGTTTCTAATTCAAGAAACAGAGATCAGGTGTGGTGGCCCACACCTGTAATACCAATACTTTGGGAGGTCGATGTGGGAAGATCTTTTGAGGTCAGGAGTTTGAGATCAGCCTGGGCAAGACAGTGAGACCCTATCTCTACAAAATAATTTTAAAAGTTAGCCTTGTGTGGTGGCTTATACCTGTAGTCCCAGCTACTCAGGAGGCCCAGGCAGGAGGATCATGTGACCATGTGAGCCCGGGAGTTTGAAAGTTTGAAGTTACAATGAGCTATGATCACATCACTGCATTCCGGCCTGGGTAGCAGAGTAAGATCCTGTGGAAGAAAGAAAGAAAGAAAGAAGGAAAGGAAGGAAGGGAGGACGGAAGGAAGGAAGGGAGAGAGAGAGAGAGAGAGAAAGAGAGAGAGAGAGAGAGAGAGAGAAAAAGAAAGAAAGAAAGAAAGAAAGAAAGAAAGAAAGAAAGAAAGAAAGAAAGAAAGAAAGAAAACATGCAGTGATTGTATTGCCTCTTTATTAAAATCAAGCACTTCACTCTGCTTTTTCAGGTAGGATTTCTTGGCCTCCTCCTTGACATAATTACTAAAAACCTAGGCTATCTGGTTTTCTAAGCAACAACAGGATGCTAACAAACCATTGTAAACAGGAGACGGGACGTAAGAACTAACACTGGCCAGGCACAGTGGCTCACACCTGTAATCCCAGGACTTTGGAAGGCCGAAGTGGGCAGATCACAAGGTCAGGAGTTCGAGATCAGACTGACCAACATGGTGAAATCTCATCTCTACTAAAAATACAAAAATCAGCCGGGTGTGGTGGCACATGCCTGTAATCCCAGCTGCTTGAACCCAGGACGCAGAAGTTGCAGTGAGCCGAGATCATGCCATTGCACTCCAGCCCGGGTGACAGAGCGAGACTCCATCTCCAAAAAAAAGAAAGAATAAAAGATTCAAATGAATATAATGAACATGTGCCTGAGAGTTTTTTGTTTGTTTCTGTTTGTTTGTTTTAGAGATAGAGTGTCACTGTGTGGCCATGACTGGCCTTGAACTCCTGGGCTCAAGAGATCCTTCTGTATCAGCCGCCCAAGTAGCTGTGACTATAGGCATGTGCCATGGCATGCAACCGTGAATTTTCTTTATGATGACCAAAAGTCACAAAGAAATGGGACTATTCTGTTTAAAAAATCCTTGTTTAGGATTATAAGAAAATATGCAATATATTTTAGAACACTGTATTATCAGAGTTAAAATGTAAAAGGCTTTAACACTTGAAGTGGTAAGGTTCATTTATTTAGAACCTTCATCTTATTTAGAATCTATCATGGCCCAGTGAAGTGAAATACATGAGGAGTTAACAAAACAGAACNGGGCTCAAGAGATCCTTCTGTATCAGCCGCCCAAGTAGCTGTGACTATAGGCATGTGCCATGGCATGCAACCGTGAATTTTCTTTATGATGACCAAAAGTCACAAAGAAATGGGACTATTCTGTTTAAAAAATCCTTGTTTAGGATTATAAGAAAATATGCAATATATTTTTAGAACACTGTATTATCAGAGTTAAAATGTAAAAGGCTTTAACACTTGAAGTGGTAAGGTTCATTTATTTAGAACCTTCATCTTATTTAGAATCTATCATGGCCCAGTGAAGTGAAATACATGAGGAGTTAACAAAACAGAACTGGTTTTATTTTCCATTTTGGAAGAAAGAACAAAAAGAGTCTTATATACTAAGATTCTAAGGACATACAAGCCCAGTTCTGCAGCCTCAGCCACAGAGATTACTGTAAAAATGCTGATATAAGATGAAAAGACTCAGAGTACATTAAGATAATCAACCCTGCAAAAATAATTAGGAATACTTCCTACTTCAAGATGCATGCTTCCAAGAATATAGGACAATAGCCAAATGTAAAACCATAAAGAAAAAAGTCACTACCAAGGAATAAAATACCTTGTGTAATATTGAAATATTGCAGGACTAAGAAGTCATTTCTAGTAATGATATTCCTTGAATGAGAAGGGATTTTAAAGTCTAAAAGGAGTTTAACATTGCTGAATAACAGAGTTTAGTGGCAGAAAGACTAAGAAATAAGGCTAGCAAGGTGGGTAGAAGCTGGGTCCTAATGGGTTTTATAAAATCATGTTAAGAAGTTTGTACCTTATTATAGGGACAACAGAAAACCATGAAAGGGCTCTAAATAGGGTAGGTATGGCCAAACATGCATTATAGAAAAAAATAGTTACAGAGTGGAGGTTAGTTTGGATGGAAACAAGATTTTAGGAAGTAAGACAAGGTTCGTGCAGTGGTCCAAGTGGGAGACAACATCAGACTAAACTAGGGTGCTAGCAGAAAAGTTGGAAAAAAGTAGATGAATCCAATAGATATGGGAGGTAGAAATGACAAATCTTGGTGATTGAGTCGATCTGGAGAGTAAAGGGTAGAAAACCGGCAAAAATGATTCCAAGTTTCTGGCTTGAGCAACTGAGTACATAGTGGTACCACTGACTAAAACAAGGAAAAAAATGGAAGAGGAATATTTTTGTCTGTTTGTTGTTTGTTTTGTTATGTTTGTTCTTTAGGGTGGGGGAGGGAGGTGAAGATAATTAAATACAATGGACATGCTTAGTTTAAGAAGTGTGTGGAATAGCCAAGTGGGCATGTTCAGTAGACAGTTGGATATAGAAGTCTGACATTCAAGAGAAGTCTGGAATGAAGATTGAGATGGGAGTCATTGGCATTTACATATGTAAGGTAACTACATCATAGAAATTGATTAAATCACTCAGGGGATCTGTAGGGTAAGAAGTGTGCCTAGAACAAAACAAGGAAAAACACAAACACCTGAGGGGTGAACAAAAGAAGACTAAAAAAGATCTTTATATCACAAAGGTCTTTGATGTGCCTGTGTAGTATTGTGGAAAAATATTGCAGAAAGCATAGTTGTAAAAGTATAAAGAAAATCAGATGTAGTATTTGCTATTGCTATAATACTATTCTCGGATCCCTTTTACTGGGCCAGTGAAATTATCCTGCAGCTACTTTGGAAAATTACTATCTGTGGAAGGGAGTCGCCTCACCTAAGATGTCTGGAAGACTATGCCTTTCTCCAGGGGATCCACAGGTAAAGACTAATTGAGGTGATAGTACACAAGCCTGGGTCCCTTGCCTCAAGGTAGGACAAATCTTTTAGTGCCATTTATGCCCCATTTCTCCTCATGAGGTCAAATTGAGGCTGCACCTTTGTTTTACTTCTTCTCTTTCCCTATCTTCCTTCCCTTACTTCCTTACAGGTTTCTGTTGAAACTGACCTCTCAATAAATCATTTGCTCAAGAATCCTTGTTTCATACCCTGTTTCTAGAGAACCCAATCAAAATTCCAGAGAATTGTAGTGTCTCTGAAACCAAAGAGAATTATTATTAAACTATATGTTTATATTTTATGCATGTTTCTATGTGTATTTTTATTTCACAATACAATGAAGTTAAGGGTGGAGAAGTCAACAATATTGGAACGTAAGAACAGACAAGTGTTCATTTCAGCAACGGAACCAACATTGGCCATCTTGGCTGCAGAAGTTGTCTTAGAGTCATTGGATTGGAAGCCAGATGGCAGCAAGTGAATGAATGTGTGAGAGGTAAATAGATGCAATGAAGCATACCACTCCTTCAAGAAATATGGCTATGAATGGGAGTAAATAATTAAGGCAGTATCTGGAGAAAAGATTTTAAATTTAAGATGAGTTATTCTTAAACATTATCATGTTTAAATGCTAATGAGCCACAGCCAATAAAAAGGAAAAGGTTGAAGATCTAAGAGAGGAGAGATAAAATTGAGAGCAAAAGAACTATTTTTAAGATATTACAGAGGTGATTCAAGCCTGGGCCAGGGTGTTGTCTAAGAAGAAAAAACTTTGAGATCTCTTTCTACTTTGAGAGTCTGAGCCTATGACCTTTTTTCTAAATATAATGTAATGTATAAGTATCAGAGACCAGAGTACTTGGGTTCAACCGGGGAAAAATCCAGAAGTTTTGGTCTGAGGCAAACATTTATCACAGTCTTCTTTCATCCTAAGAGTTAGGGGTTCTTACCCGCCAATGTCCTGCTTCACAAAGTCCCCAGGTTCTTGTCGTCTTGATTCCCCTTGACCAGTGGTTCCAGGGAGAATATTAATCAGGAAAAGAATCCCAAGGCTGGTCACGTAATAGTGACTCATTTGTGTGATTATCATCTTCTTAGGCACAAACTTGGAGAGACCTGTGAGATTCACAGTTTAGATAAGGGATAAGAGGTAGGGAGTAGAAAACAAAGGGCGAGAGGAAAAAGAGGTAAAAAAAGAGAGAAAGAGATGTTATTAAACTCCATTACAGTCATTTAACTTCTCTAGTGTCTAGTTACTCAGTGCTTAATTCAATAGTCCCCTTTTCCCAGCTTGTCAATGCCACCAAAATCACTCCCAATATAACTTTCTGCTAAATATACCCGAGCCCATCCAAGAAAGGATGCATGGAGTAGTGCAAAGAGCCCTAAGTCAGTAATCAGGAGTCTGAAGTTACTGCAATATCTCTTTCCTTGGCTTCACCCCATGTGATTAGGTGAGTCACAGAACTTCCCTCAACTTGGGTTATCTCTTACAATCCAAGATGTTAAAAATATTCTCTCATGTCTTCATTTTATTTCCCTCCAATCCCCTGTTTGATCTTTAGTGTTACAAAGTCCTTTGCCTTGGTTAACTGTGTAATATTGTAGAGAATCCTAGTATCCTAGTGTATTAAGACCTGGAGTCATTTACAGCATTTTTGGGATTGATTCCCATCTTCATAGAGTTAAACAATTTTCCAAAAGATTAAATGGCCCAAAGTGGATAGACTGTTTCCTCTAAATTAGGTTGAGAAAATACTGAATAATGAGACATCATGGCTCTTGAATAAAAATGCAGTATTTCCCCATAAAGAGATATTTGAAAGCAAACTTGTTCCTTTCGATGGGGGCCACAACATAAAGAGAGATCCAAGCCTACTTCCTGACACTGAAATATCTAAGAGGTCAGTAAATTATACTGGTGATAGAATTAGTGATTTGGAATTCCCTATAAGGAAGGCTGTTTTATGAACTCTGGATCCGTGGAGATCTACCCAAGGCATGGGGTTAAGAAAGCAGCCAATAAAGTGATGGTTACTTGCTACCTCTAATTTGTGTGGCTTCTTTGAATATGAGACACTGAGAACTTGAAGGAGACCTAACTCTGACCCAACAACATACCCTTTTTCAGTCATATCAGTGGATTAATTTTCAGAGAAAATGGAGAGATATATAACTGTTTTTTTTTTCCAAGAAAGTTTATACAAGAGACCAATATGTAAAACAGATACACATTAAGGAGCTATTCTGGTTGGTGAGATTAAGAACAAAAGTCCTTTTAAATTCATCCCACATGCCTCAAAAAAGCAGCCACTGGATCTATATTAAGCTGTTTTCATGAATCTGGTATAGGCATATGAAAAACTACAACAATGGAGAAGATAGACTTATGACATGATGAAGTGTCAACATTAGAGATAGAGATAATCATAGTATTAGATTGCACCATATGAAATTGCCAATATTTCAAAATTTTGGTTTTACCAAAGAAAGCAATTTCTTATGGTCAACCTAATATATGAGCTGTGACATCCATGGTTCATGAACAATAAAAGAGTTGATGGACATTTTATAGGAGTATACAGGAATGGTACTGTTCCAAAAACCATAGTATATGAGTAAGAAAAGATGGTGCATGATCAGACAACTCTGAGCACAAGTAACTTCCATGGTAAGGGCAGTAACCAAGATATATGCTCAAACATCCACAGTGCTTTAGCAGACCTTAATGTATAATCATATGACAAGAATTAATGCTCAGATAATCATGATACTGAATTGACAACTACTCTACAGGAACAGAGACACTTGGGCTAGGATATGAAGTTCAAATTGTAGAAATAATCCATGGAACATAAGACATAGCCATGATGCATGCTTAGAAAACATGAGTCCATGAATAACAATCCTGGGTGTAGGAGAAGATGGTCATGCTGTGTAAACAAAGAGATCCATAGTGTGTGTTCAGCTATGCTATTCCACTATATCACTATGGATTATGTTCAAATTATCATGGTAGATAAGCAGCTAACTATCACACTAAGAATAGATGGCAATTAAATTCCCATGATTTGGAAAGAGAAAACTAAGACATATACTATGATACATAAAAAAGACAACAGCATTACATGAAATCATAACTAAATAACATGTCTGTGACAGTGAAACAAAGAGCCTTCAAAAATGATCACACATCCATGTAGCTGGAGGCAAATACAGTATATGCATAGACAAACATGATACATGTGAAGAAGCATTTGGTACATCAATTCTTAACCATGATAAATGCACACAGAATATATGTATCATAGAAACCATACTACAGGAATTTAGTGACATAGTTTAGGAGCAGACTACAGTGCTATGGAAGTAGACTACCATGGTGCAGGAACAGAAAAGGTGATGGTCCATGAGTAGGCCGACATGGTCAAAAAATTTTCACTGTGGCAGAAAGGTAAGATATAGTTGCAAGTGAACATAGTGAAGAATTGATATCCTTGGGGTAATGATGACAATAGTGAATAAATAGCTATTTGTAATGTACGAACACACAAATATAATGCACATATCCACGGTGAATAAAATGAAAATTACAGTGAAGGAACATCATACAAATATTCAGACAACCATGATGTACGAGCAGAAAGTAAAACCTAATGCTGGTTTTAATCAAGAAGCCAGGCTATGTTGCAAAAGTAGATAACGATAGTGTATGCTTATATAAGTACAGCACATAAAAAAAAAAAAAAAAAAATGTCCTGTGAGTTTACAGCCAACCATGGCACAAATGCAGATGCCTTTGGTAGGAGCAGATTGGCTATGAAACAGGAGGAGACAACTCTTGTGCAAATTCAGATAATCATGGTGTTAGAGGAGATTATCCATGATACATGAACACATAATCATGACACATGCTCAGGCCATTATAACGTGTACTTGCATGGCCAAATTAGCAAATGATTACCGACAAATTCACCCTACTCAAGAGCTAAAGGAAGGTACAAGGAACAAACAAATAGATGAAAATACCATTTATAAGTTGATGACTTGCAAATTAATATCTTTATTCCAGATATTACCTCTTATTTTTGTATCTAGATATGGGTTCCAGGAGATAACACGTATCTTAAACTCATATTGTAATTCATAAGTAAAACTTAAACCCAGGTTAGGTTCAAGATATCTCTCACAAAGCTCTGTATCTAAATGTCTGAGAGGCATCTTAAACATAACATTTTCAAATCTGAAGTTCAGATATCCACCCCCACACATATATAGACCTGGTCCTGTGCAGTATTTCCTATCTCAAGTAATAGTGACTCCGCACTTCCAATTGCTCTGATTGAAACTCTAATGTCATTCTTAACTCCTCTTTAATGTTCATACCACACATCTGATCTATTAACAAGTCTCATTGGCATTCCATTCAAAAGGAAATATATCCAAAATAAAGCCACTGATCATTACCTCTGTTGCTACCACTCTAGCTTGTCATATTTTGTCAAGATCATTGTAAAAGCTTCTTAACTGTTTTTTCTGCCTCTGTCCTTGCTCCCCTAGAGTCTGTACCCTACACAGTGGGCAGAGGGAACTTTTAAAGTGTTTAAGGCAGACAATTTCTTCCTTCTGCTCAAAATCCTCCCATTTCTTCCCATTTCAAAAGCCTCACTCTCTTAGCATTTTTTGAGAATACATTATATTATTAACTCTAGTCACCATGCTGTACAAGAAATCTCTTGAACTTATTCCTCCTATATAACTGAAATTTTGTATCCTTGGGTCAACATCTACCCACACCAGCCCACACCTTCCAGCCCCTGATAACAACCATTCTACTCTCTGTTTCTATGAAATCACTTTTTTAGATTACTCTACATATAAGTGGCATCATGAGGTATCTGTCTTTCTCTCTATGCCTTATTTCACTTAACATAATGTACTCTAGGGTCATCCATGTTGTCACAAATGACAATATTTCACTCTTTTTGAAGGCTGAATAATACTCCATTGTGTATACATACCACATTTTCTTTATCCATTAATGCATTAACAGACATTTAGGTTGATTTCATATCTTGGTTATTGTGAATAATGCTGCATTAACATGGAAGTGCATATATCTCTTCAACATACTCATTTAATATCCTTTGGATATATAACCAGTAGTGAGATTGCTGAATCATATAACTCTAGTCTCGCTCTGTTGCCCAGGCTGGAGTGCAGTGGTGTGATCTCAGCTCACTGCAAGCTCCACCTCCCGGGTTCACGCCATTCTCCTGCCTCAGCCTCCCAAGTAGCTGGGACTACAGGTGCCCGCCACCACGCCCAGCTAATTTTTTGAATTTTAGTAGAGACGGGGTTTCACCATGTTAGCCAGGATGGTCTCGATCTCCTGACTTCATGATCTGCCCATCTTGGCCTCCCAAAGTGCCGGGATTACAGGCGTGAGCCACTGCACCTGGCCCTATTTTTAATTTTTTTTTGAGAGAACTCCATATTGTTTTCTGTAATGGCTGTGCTAATGTGCATTCCCACCAACAGTGTGTGAAGGTCCCTTTTCTCCACATCCTCTCTAACATGATTGGTCTTTTTGATAATGCCCAATCTAACAGGTGTGAGGTGATTTACATTTCCTTTAAGATTAGTGATATTGAGAATTTTATCATATACCTATTGATCATTTGTATGTGTCACCATAAAAATTATGACTACAAGAGAGAATGCATATGCTAATTAGCTGGATTTTGTCATTCCACAATGTGTATATACCTTGAAACATCATGTTGTACATGGTAAATCCTTGCAATTTTATCTGTCAATTAATAAATAAATAAATATATGATCTACAAGGTCCTACATGATCTATCTCCAAATAGCTGGCTAGTCTCATCCCCTACTACCCTCCTGTCTCACACACTCCACTTCAGCCACTGTGGCCTCCTTCGCTGCTCATGAAATATGTCAGGTATGCTCCTGCACCAGGGCCTTTGCACCTGCTATCACCTCTACCTGGGATGTTCTTCCATCCAATTTTCACATAATTTGTTCCCTCACTTCCTTCATAGCATTATTAAAATATCATCTTTTCATTGAGAGCTTCCCTGGCCACCCTATCTAAAATTTCAAGCCTTCCACACATTCCTCATAGATCCTATGCAGTTGTCTGCCCTATTTTTCTTCCTTGTTTCTCATATAGAAAAGTTCAATGGGGATGAGGATTTTGGTTTTTTTTTTAAATCAGAGATGTATGCGTAATGCATAGAAGAATATCTGACAAATAATGAGTACTTAATAAATAGTGAATAAATGAATTTAGGTCACATTCCTAAATAAGGAAAATTGGTTAAGAAGGATAAGGTGTAGGATGGGCTTTGGAACCTGCAAGACTGAGAGGTTACTGGCCACTACCAAATACTAGTTGTGTTAGGCTTTAATGAGCTACTTCTTCAATAAAAAATAGGGATAACATCCATCTTGTAAAGGTTTTAAATATTATATAAGATAACATGTGTAAAATGCCTAGTTAAACACCTGCCAATGGTATAAGTCTTCTGATAAGTCTGGTCCAAAGACAAATTCATTTTATCACATTTGAGCACCCGCTATGTACAAGGTACCAATATAACCAATAATTCTATTGGAATTTCCTAAAATTTCTTTATTTCAGTACCTAGAAACCACCAGATACTGACATTATGCTTACAGATGTCCCTGTTTGGATGACATGAGGACTGTCTGCCAGAACTTTACCTGAACAAAGTCATTCCACGTGTTGCTACCCAGAGACTACAAAGCCAACTCTGCCATTTGTTTGTCACAATTTGTCAGCAGAGTTTCACTTAAGATCATCTAATTCCACCTAGCCTCAAAGCACTGTCATTCATAAAGGTTTTGGAGACAAAAACATCTTAGTTTCAATTCTGGATATACCACATAGAAATTTGAAATCGGGCTGGTTATTTGACTCAAAATTCTAATCCAAATAATGGATTAATTAATCCATTCTTGCTATAAGAATTAAATAATCTAATTCATATACAGCATTAGTCTTAAGCTTGACATATAGTAAACTCTGGTCACTGTAAACTGCAGGTCTATTATTTGACCTCTTTTCCTCCAATGAGCCTCAGTTCTACCCTAAACTAGTTGTCCCTTCCATAGCCATATCCTAAGACTTGTCATTACAAATCCATGATCTCTAATCACTCTCTGACCACATATTTCCAACATTTTTCATCTAGTGCCTTCATACTGTCAATTCTTCTACCCACATCCACCCACTCCACCCCACTCCACGAATTTCTAATCTATTGATCTTACAATCTTTGAATTGCTCATCATCATCTTCATGTTCTCATTTACTTTCTTACCCTGCTTGGATAACATACATAGTCCATAATTAAAATCAGTATAATCATTCTCTGGTATATACCCTGAATACACTTGTATCTCTCATACTCTATTGTACCTGCCTGGAAAAACATAAACCTTAGTCAAATCCAACTCTCCATCTACGAATAAGCACCTTAATATATCCGGAAAAATCTGCATAATGCCTGACTGGCCTCTCTTTAATTTTTCTTCAACATACTTCAATGTCCCACAATCCTTTTGCACTTGCCAAACCAACTCACTCTCCCACTCTCAGAGATAACTAATATTTTACTTTCTTTTCTCTCTAGGAGAGGAAATAACTCTTTTCCCAGAATCTCTGCAAATAGCTTTGCTTCTTATCTTACCAAGCAATCAAAAGACGATGCTCTCTTATTCCTAATATCAACTATACCAACCTACCAGAATGTCAGCCACATACTTTAACCTTTTCCCTGTTACCAGGAGTGTCTGCTCCTATCTAATGCGAGCACCCCTACACGTGCCCTGGGTCCCATTTCCTGTCTCCTGGTCAAATATATTATTTAGTTATTTTCTCATCTCTCCCACACTGGTCAGTTTGTCATTCTGTACTGGCTCATTCCTTGCAGCATAAAAGTGATGCAATATCTTCGATCATTTTGAAAAAAATAAATGATCCCTTGACCTGATATTCCTCCAACCCTTTCTCAATTTTTCTACCTGCCTTTTATAGTAACCCATTTCAATAATTATCTCTATCTCAACTTCCTCAGCAATCATTCCCTTATGCTATCTATATTAATCAAGTAATTTCATCTATCACTCCACTGAATCCACTCTTAGTATTAATTCATTCAAAATTTATGGAGTATCATCTATGTACCAGGCACCATTCTAAGTTCTAGGAATACAGCAGTGAACAAAACAGCCCAAAAGTGAATCTATGAAGAAAAAGAAGAACATGGGACCAAGGACTCTTCTCTCACATATCAAAGCCATCCCTATCCAATCCACATCCATACTTTGATTTCTCTCTTCCATGCCCTATATTCAAACTATCAGCTTATCTTGTTGATTTTGGAACAGATCCAGACTCTGACCACTTCTCACTACTTTCATTGCCCCCTAGATGTTCAAAACCACCCCCATGACTGCAATGAATGGCTAACTTCTCTCTCTCTGCTGCAACTCTTGCCCCCTCATAGTCCATTCTCTGGACAGTGGTTAAAATGAGGGTTTTTTAGAAAAATATATATGTAAGTCAGACTCACTCTCTTCTCAAACTTTCCCAGTGGATATTTTCGGAATCCTAAGTACTTGCCGTGACCTATAAGAATCTACTTTGTTTGACCACTGGTTACCTCTGAAACCTCACCTCTTTCTACTTTCGGTCTCCCCTACTCATACCAATTCACACTTGTTTTCCTAATATTCCTTGAAAACACCCAGCCTTAAGGGACTTTGAACTTGCTCTTTCCTCATCATAAATGCTTTTCCTATATATCTCTCTGCCTCCTTATCCAATTCCACTTTCTTATGGGATATATGACTACCCAAAATTACATTATGTACTTACTTATTTCCATTTCTCCCACTGGATATAAGCTTCATTAGTTCAGGAAATTAACTCTAACTCTGGGCCATAGAGTAGAGTCTAGCACATGACTGTTACTCATGTGTGGCCTGTGCATACTCCCATATATTACAAATAAAATATTAGTAGGAAAAAAAAGAGTGAATTTTTTCATGAGTTCATGATCACATGAACTCTGGGCATCCT
>NW_016814679.1:0-4199 GCF_001698545.2 Rhinopithecus bieti | reverse complement strand
TGGCCACATGAATGTATTGTGAGACGTGTCTGTTCATGTCCTTTGCCCACTTCTTAAACGGGATTTTTTGCTTGTAAATTTGTTTAGATTCCTTGTAGAGTCTATATAGTTAACCTTTGTCAGATGGATAGATTGCAAACATTTTCTCCCATTCTGTAGGTTGTCTGTTCACTCCGATGATAGTTTCTTTTGTTGTGGAGAAGCTCTTTAGTTTAATTAGATATCATTTGTCAATTTTTTTTTTCTTTGAGATGGAGTCTTGCTCTGTCACCCAGGCTGGAGTGCAGTGGTATGATCTCCACTCACTGCAAGCTCTGCCTCCCGGGTTCACGTGTTCTCCTGCCTCAGCCTCCTGAGTAGCTGGGACTACAGGCACGTGCCAACACGCCTGGATAATTTTTTGTATTTTTAGTAGAGACAAGTTTCACTGTGTTAGCCAGGATGGTCTCGATCTCTTGACCTCATGATCCGTCCATCTTGGTCTCCCAAAGTGTTGGGATTACAGGCGTGAGCCACCGTGCTCGGCCTAATTTTTGCTTTTGTTGCAATTGCTTTTGATGTTTTTGTCATGAAATGTTTGCCTGTGCCTATATCCTGAATGGTATTACCTAGATTTTCTTCTAGGATTTTCTTCATTTTATAATTTTTGGTTTTACATTTAAGTCTTTAATCCATCCTGAGTTAATTTTTGTATAAGGTGTAAGGAAGGGGTCCAGTTTCAGTTTTCTGCATATGGCTAGCCAGTTCTCCCAGCACTGTTTATTAAATAGGAAATCCTTTCCCCATTTCTTGTTTTTGTCAAGTTTGTCAAAGATCAGATTATTGTAGGTGTGTGGTCTTTTCCCTGAGTTCTCTTTTCTGTTCCATTGGTCTATGTGTCTGCTCTTGTGTCAGTACCACGTTCACGGATAGGAAGAATCAATACCATAAAAATGGCCATACTGCCCCAAGTAATTTATATTCCCATTAAACTATCACTGATATTCTTCACATAATTAGAAAAAAACTATTTTAAAATTAATATGGAACCAAAAAAGAGCCCGAATAGTTAATCCTAAGCAAAAAGAACAAAGTTGGAGGCATCACACTACTCCACTTCAAACTATACTACAAGGCTACAATAACCAAAGTTTATGCATTTCATGTCCCTCCATCATTTTCAGTATTTCACTGTTTGTGTAGATAATATATCTATCAGTTATTTGATCTGCACAATCTCTATGATTTTCTCTTCCATTCAATCACACCCTGTATCTTATGCATAATTGCTCCTATATCACAAATATTAAACTATGGTATTTGATGTTTGACCTTATTCTGTTATTCTTCTAGTTTATAAACTTTTACTCCTACTCCACTTGCTCTTTGAAATTAGTGTTCTAGTCTTTTGATCCTTTCATTGCCACCCAGGCTCTTGGGCTTGCCTAGTGTTACTTCCTTTCATTTCAAGGCTGGATCCAAAGTAATTTACTTGGACTACTCTTTCAGCACCTTGTTTATATGACCTTCCACTGTATTTGCCTAGAAACCCTACTTGGGATCAATCCGCAAAGAATCTGTTTTCTCGTAGACTGATGAAAGCAGCTGAAGAAAATCCCACAATAAATCCATTATTTCCAATACCAGCATTCTTCAATAATCCTTCAATTTGTCATAAACCAGTCCTCTTCTCTATTCCTCTCAAATCTTTTAAACCTTTGTCATTCTTCTCAAGTTGCCTATTTAAGGAAACTAGTATATTCTTTCAGTAAAAAGTCAAGATGATCAGAAGAGACAAACCACCCATATTAGACACTAGCTAATTATTAGTGCTGCATTCATATCTCCTTGGATCTCTTCACCAGTTTCATACACCCTGACTCCAACGAGCCTTCCCTCCCAAAAGGCAGCATCTGCATTTCTTTGTCTGAGGATTAGAGCTGTCCTCAGGTTGCTGAAACTAACTTTTGCCTGTGCACATTGACAATCAGAATTGCCTGAGAATTTGAGTTTCCAAACTAGGGCAGCCCTAAACCAAGACTGACAGATACAGAAGTACAAATAATACAGCTCTCTGATAGGGACAACACTGAGGTGTGACCCACATAGTTTCCATGGTACTTTGCTTGATACATTACCCTTGCTTGGCCACCCTCACTTCCTTGCCCCACTTCCCAAAACTGTTTTATTTTATTTTATTTTTTTCTGGAAACACTTCCCAAGAAGCTACCTTCATATGAATCCTAATCTCAGAGCCTGCCTGTGTGAAACCCAGTTTAAGGCATCAGCTTGTCTCAACCTACAAAATTAACTCACTTTTATATTTATCCTTACTTTTTCTTTTTGTTTCAGAAAATGAGGTGAACCTTCCCTATCTTAGGATAATCTCTCAACCTAAGCTCCTGACCTCATCAACTTTTTTCCTTTCCATCAACTCTCTTTCTTGACTGTATCTTAAATCTCTTGTTCTCTAATGACTCCTTTCTCTTAGACTATAAACATAACAAAGTTGCTTCCACTGTAAGAGAAATTCTACCAATATGTTTCTTTCTAGCTGTTATCTTCTTTCCTTTATCAATCAAGTTTCTTGAACTAGTAATTTATATTTGTTTACTACAGCTTAATTGTCTTCTGTTTATTTTTTAATCATCTACATTCTGCCTTCTTCCTTATTGAATTTAATGTTACCAATCTAATTACACTGCAGTTCTGTCTACATCTATTCAATATTTTTGTGGATTTCTATACGGATACCGCTAATTTGGGGCTCTTGCCTCAGAGTTAACACAACTGAAAATATATCACCTCTAAAATTCTCATTAAAAGAGACAGGAATAACAGAAAACAGTGGGTGGAAGGAAGTTTGATTGTCAATAACAATGGAAAAAAGGCAAAAATCCAATGTCTAAAAGGGAATTTGATTATATACATTGCTATTGAGAATGGATTCAGATAAACATTCTTGTACTATACAACACATGTTTCATCTTCTAAAAATACCCGAAGACTGTTAGGAAAAGACAAACCAATGTCACATAAACACCGTAATTTAGAAATCTAGGTGCTGAACTAGCAAAAAATGTATGTGGTCATTCCATGATATATTTTGTACTGTACTCTTCTGTGAGGTATATATAAGTATAGTTGCTATTCTTTACCCATCCCCACTATTAGCAATAACTCATAAAACCTTCTGCTTTCAATAATAATACTGCCAACTAAATAAAATAAAAACTTATAAATAAAAGATAAATGAAAGAAATTGGGTTGTTGATGTAAATTAACACAGCACTCAGTTTGCAATGATTAAGCTGACAAACATGAAGACAGATTCAAACATCATAATTAACACAACTGAATAAACAGAAATTGAAATTTGTTCTCTAAATAACACCATCTCAAGAATAATTAAGGCAGCAAAACTATAAAGCAAAACTTTATTTTGGGGAGAATAAACCCAAAACTGTATAGACGGATAAATTAATAAATGGCCATTACTCAATGTCTTTATGATTAAATAAGACAGAAAGAAAAACAACCTCAGGAAATTAAAAAATAAAAAAATAAAAACAGCAATCCAAGGAAAAGAGAAAATAAATACAGAGCTACCAAACCATGTTGTAGTTTTGACAGCCTCATAGAGCAAGCAGTGAATAAACGAAAGCCTAGAATTTTCAAGTGGTGTGGAGTCTGACCACACACATGAACACACATACACACAAATACATGCTACAATTTCAGATTATCGATGAATCAGAAGCAAGCCTATATATCTTCTTCAAATCCCAGGAGACTGCAAGAGAGTTGCTTTAGTTTGAACAGGGCATAGAGAAATTAAGGCAAATAAAACAGACAAAATGATCCCCCTGCAAAAGCATTTAAACCACAAGCAGGCCTCTCTTACTCTCCTAAGTTTGCAACTCAAATCCACATTAATGTTTGATCCAATAAATCTCAAGTCATGAATTTAATTTAAAGTACCTGCAAATTGTGCCTCAAGTGACCTGCAGAAGCAAACATAAATCGATCACTAGAAAATGATATTTTTGTATTAGGCTTTGGGAAACCCCCATAAATAATTTTTCAGAGACATTGGTCAGTATACAGAGAAAGATCACTAAAACAAGGAATCTAGGCACAATGAGAGAGAAACAACAGAAACAGCTAGAGCAGAAAGCAAATCCCCATACTTCAGATATTGAATTTATCAGGTGCATATT
>NW_016814678.1:0-1288 GCF_001698545.2 Rhinopithecus bieti | reverse complement strand
TTTTATTTTATTTTATTTATTTATTTATTTATTTATTTATTTTTTGAGACGGAGTCTCGCTCTGTCGCCCAGGGTGGAGTGCAGTGGTGCGATCTCTGCTCATTGCAAGCTCCGCCTCCCGGGTTTACGCCATTCTCCTGCCTCAGCCTCCCGAGTAGCTGGGACTACAGGCGCCCGCCACCGCGCCCGGCTAATTTTTTGTATAGTAGAGACGGAGTTTCACCGTGTTAGCCAGAATGGTCTTGATCTCCTGACCTCGTGATCCGCCCGCCTCGACCTCCCAAAGTGCTGGGATTACAGGCGTGAGCCACCGCACCCGGCTGCAGTTAGCCTTTTAAATCACTAGATGACCTTCGGCATTAAGGCTAGCTGCGGGGACTGGCCAATCAGCAGGCTGAATATTAGGATGGTAAAGACACAGGCAGTGAGTGATATGAGACTTTTTATGTTATCCAGGGTGATTTTTGTATGTGACAAAAGTCTTTTAATAATGTTTAATTTTGATTTTAAAATTGGCTTTTACTTTTAAAACTACTTTAGGCTTTTCAGTACAGCTTCCAACTCTAGTTTCTTCTTTTTTATGTATAAGTCAGACAGAAGTTAGTAATAATTTCAAAGGGCCTTTGAATAACGTTTAGTCTCATTTACAAAATTAATTAAACATTTAAACTGTCCTTATAAATTTAATATATGTATTTCTTTTTAAGAACTTAAATTGTCTTATTTAAAATGTCACTGGATAGTAAATAATAACTTCATGTTTAATAAATCACATTTATAAATACAGTGATCTTCAAATTTTCTCAAATGTTTCAAATATATAAAATGTCAAAATTAATAGATTCCTGAAAATAGTTATTTTATTCCTAAAATCTTTATATACTTATACTTAACTTTCTAAACTTCTGACGCATAAAAGATACAACCCCATTTGAGGAAGGCAGTTAAAAATTCAGTTAACTAAGGTTACTTACGACCAGGGATTTCAGTTAGTATTAAGACCTAGAGTTGCAGAGACCCAGAGCACTTCGTCTCATCACCAACTAAGGAAACTACCAAGTATCGAGTAATTCAGGGCATTTCTCAGTATACAAAGGTTACTAATGACCAGAAATTCCCATCTGGGTGCCGATTAGATTCCTGCTGACGGCCAGGCGCGGTGGCTCACGCCTGTAATCCCAGCACTTTGGGAGGCCAAGGCGGGCGGATCACGAGGTCAGGAGATCAAGACCATCCTGGCTAACACGGTGAAACCCCACCTCTTCAAAAACGTCTAAAAATTCCCCAG
>NW_016814677.1:0-2221 GCF_001698545.2 Rhinopithecus bieti | reverse complement strand
GTAGTAGCCTAAGTGTACAATGTTTTCAAGTCTACAGTAATGTCCTAGGCCTTCACATTCACCCATCACTCACCAACTGACTCACCCAGAGCAACTTCTTGTCCTGCAAGCTCCATTCATGGTAAGTGCCCTACACAGGTGTACCATTTTTTATCTTCTTTTTTTTTTTTTAATTGAGATGAGATCTTGTAATGTTGCCCAGGCTGGTCTCAAACTCCTGAGCTTTCAAGCGATCCGCCCACCTCTGCCTCCCAAAGTGCTGAGATTACAGGCATGAGCCATCGTGCCCAGCCACCATTTTTTATCTTGTATATTATATTTTTATTGTACCTTTTCTATGTTTAGACATGTTCAGATACACAAATACTTACCACTGTGTTACAATTGCCCACAGTCTTCAGTACAGTCACATGCTGTACAGATTTGTAGCCTAGGAGCAATAGGACATATCATCTAGTCTAGATGTGTGGTAGGCTATATACCATCTAGGTTTGCGTAAGGACACTCTATGACGTTTCCACAATGACAAAATTGGCTGACAGTGCATTTCTTACAATGTATCTCTGCCATTAAGCAATGCATGACTGTATATCCTCTGAGGAATATCACCAGTCTCACATTTAAAAATTATATAATCCTATAAAGCAGGCAAGGTTAAAGTTCCCTTCTTAAAACAAAAAGGAACAACAAAAAGCCCAGGCACAAAGATCATTAAGATTGTTCAGAACCAGATCTCAAATTCAGATCTATTTGGTTCATATGTAATTCATTAAAGTTGAAAATGATTTTTTCATTCTATATAACTATCTTGACATTATCCTATAAGTCTCTAACCAATACAAATTGAGACTGGAGAAGGACATAAGTCACCCAGGGAGAAGCCTCTTGTCTAGTTCTTCCATGAGTCTAACTTCAGTGTACTGCCCCAGCGGAAAATCCAAACAAGCACCCTATATCTTGTTGCTGTCCCTTCCTTCGGCTCCCACTCCTTTCTTGATATTTAGAGAAAGAACAGTAGAATGTCTTCACTGAAGTTATTAGAATTATCATTTTACCAAAATACGATCTATATGTGTATCTTCCATTTTAAAACTTATGAATGAGGAGGAATCTTCTTACCGTATTGACCCAATCATGTATGGCTGTGCTAGTTGAACCACAATCGCACCACTTCCTAGCTGGTGACATGTGTAGCCAGAATCCCAATCATAATTCTTAGTGTCCCCATTCAGCAAGGCATTTCGGCTCCGACTGACTCCTTCAATCACGCTGGCACAATCAGCAATTGTTGCAATGTTCTCCATGGGAACTGTGAATCCAAAAACAAGATTTGGCATCAGGATAAGAGAAGCCAAATATATCTCGATAGTGTGCTCAGAACAAAATTAATTAATTGCTATCTCAAATCAATGATAAAAGAAAAATTAGAACATTTGGATTATCTTCAGATATTAATACATTTTCCATGCCAAGTAGCTTTAAAAAAAAAAAGTTAAGCCCAGTGGGCATGGTGGCTCACACCTGTAATCCCAGCACTTTGGGAGGCTGAGGTGGGCAGATCACTTGAGGTCAAGAGTTTGAGACCAGCCAACATAGTGCAAACCCATCTCTGCTAAAATAAAAAAAATTAGCCAGGCGTGGTGGCGTGTGCCTATAGTCCCAGCTACTTGGGAGGCTGAGGCAGGAGAATCGCTTGAACCTGGGAGGCAGAGGTTACAGTAAGCCAAGATCGCACCACTGCACTCTAGGCTGGGTGACAGAGCGAGACTCGTCTCCAAAAAAAGAAAAAGCAAGGCATAGAAAAACACAGGCTATGTATTCATTTACACAAAGTTTTCAACTAAGTCAAAACTAAAACATACTTTGTTTAGAGCTATATACATAAATGCAAAACTAAAAACGGAATCTAGGAAACTAATACAGAAAATTAAAAATAGTGGCCGGGCACGGTGGCTCACGCCTGTAATCCCAGCACTTTGGGAGGCCGAGGCAGGCGGATCACGAGCTCAAGAGATCGAGACCATCCTGGCTAACATGGCGAATCCCCGTATCTACTAAAAATACAAAAATTAGCTGGGCATGGCAGCACACGCCTGTAGTCCCAGCTACTCGGCAGGCTGAGGCAGGAGAATTACTTGAACCCGGCTGGGAGGCAGACATTGCAGTGAGCAGAGATCGTGCCATTGCACTCCAGCCTGGCAACAGAGTGAGACTTGGTCTC
>NW_016814676.1:0-509 GCF_001698545.2 Rhinopithecus bieti | reverse complement strand
TCTAACTTCAAACCCATTTGTATCTTGATGTCAACGCTGTTAACCTTATGTCATCATTTCTTAGAGTCTTTGATATACAAATACAAGGTTTTTGTATTAAAAAAAAATCCCCTTTGTCAGTAGAGACTTTTCTGACCATTCCAACTTTCCTACCACCCTCCCCATCAAACACATAAACATTTCATTTTCCTGCTTTAGTTTTTCTTCTCTAATATACTGTGTATTTTGTCTTCTCTGTCCGTTGCTATTGTGTGTTTACCTCACTCTCATGCATAGGGTTTTTATTTTTCACAACCATATCCTCACTGCCTAGAAAAAGGACTAGCATATTGGATGTAGCTACCTAATAAATCCTTGTTAATGAGTGAGTGGAGTTTATCCTGGGTATATTGTTTGATTGATTCTCACTTTTAAAAAGTTTGACATGGTTCACTCTAATAGTTTTGCCTGGTAATTATATGCCATTTTAAAAGTTGTTTGGGTCTTTATAATAAGATACATTCTTTATA
>NW_016814675.1:5779-7662 GCF_001698545.2 Rhinopithecus bieti | reverse complement strand
CTTAAGATTAAAATATCCTTTTATTTTCTACAGTCCCAAAACACAAAGTACTCACTGAATTTGTGGATAGAAATGGAAATAAAATGTTAAGCGAAAAAAATGATCTGAATGACTGAATGCTCTCCTTTTAAAATAAGCAAAATCTTTCCCAAATAATGAAATGAAAGGTAAAAAAAAAAAAAAACAATTATTTTAGACACCAACTATTTCTAGGACCCAGCTCTCTGCTTGCTCTGATGTTCTTGGCTTATAAACCAACCCACTGTGGAAGATGGTCTAAAGTAGCTGCCACATTTTCTCTATCACTTCCCAGGGGTAAATTCTGATAATTTAAATAGATTTCAAAGATTTACCTAGCATATTTATCTGAAGTGGCAGAAACAATGGCTTGATTTTAGGCTTTAATTACATCAGATATGGTTTTTATATTAAGTGATATTTACCCTTAAATTTATTCTAGTACAAAAAATATAATATCTGGAATATAGTTTCTGCTATGACCTCAGCTTTGGGCTGACAAGAATCTCCCAGTGGACAAATCCACTACGAGCTTCTCAGTACTGATCTTACCTGATCCTTCCATGGTATCTGACCCTGTCAACCACCCCTTCTGGAATTAAATGTCTTCTTTTTCATTCATCATTACACTCCTAGGACATTTTGCTTTTCTCCCTCTCAGACTTCTGTGTGATATAGTAGGTAAGTGTGCAATGCAGGAATCAGCAGCTTACTTTAATCCTTGCTCCAGAACAGACTATGTCTGTTTCATTGTGCAAATTACTTAAACTGCAGGTGCCTCAGTTATCTCATCTACAAATAGGGATTATATTGGTATTTCTTGTTAATGAGACCTTACTATCCAAGTGGAAAGGCATACTTATTAGGTGTTTTTTTGTGTAATACCCTTTTAATTAATTATATAAATGCACTAGCAATAAATACTTTAAACATAAAAATATTACAAAATTAGTACATCAAAATGTGTGGGTTTAATTGATAACTACAAAATCTAGGTTGAAAATAAATGGGGATTTATTAACCTTTGTGCATACTTGGCCTTTTATAATAAAATATTGAAAGTACTGATTCACAATTACATAGATTTAATTTTTCAGCATTAAATTATAAATTACAAACAGATACACACACACATATATGTTGTGGCCTTGTAATATATATATAGTATATGTGATTCTCTTAGATGTTTAAACAACCAAAAACATACAATATCTAATATTATATTAATCAAAAGAATAACCAGCACACTTAAACAAAAACTGCTTTTAAAGTTGTTAATAAAATTATTTAAATTATTTTATCATTATCTATTTTATTTGCTCATTCTTTCTTTCCAGAATATCTTCCTAAGCCTTTTAGTAGTTTTACTATTATTATGCCTTTTTAGAGTCTCAACAATCTTATTATATTCTATACAAAAATATATGAAATTTTGAGCCACCCAAGGTTATAGAATCTGGGGCAGTATAGGAAAGAGTACTTATTGGGAAATATTACCTATTAACCTAGCTGCAAAAAATTTCTAAACAAAACATAAGAAAACCATACCTAGGGATATCAATAAAAAAAAAATCCATTATAATGAAGATTGGTTAGTCTCAGAACAGCAAGGATGATTTAATACTGTAAAATCTATTTTTACAGACCATAACACTGGTGTATTGAAATAGTAGGGAATATTTTGATATATGCCAAAGAATAATTCCATTAAATTCAGTTTCCATTCATGATTCTAAAAACAAATTTAAAAAATTTGCAAGCTAAGAATAGTTCTCCTTATTTTAATTAAATGTATCTAGGAAAAACTAAAACAAACATGATAATTAACGATAAATCTTTGCAAGCTTTATCTTAAAAGCCAGAAA
>NW_016814675.1:0-2226 GCF_001698545.2 Rhinopithecus bieti | reverse complement strand
TCAATATATATATATATACATATATATATTATAAATCCTAATTGCAAACCTTTGGTGCAAAATATGTTGGAAAATGGATTATCTTCTTCATTTTGGGGTCCCACACACTTACATTAGAAAACACCATTTGGAAACTTACAGAGTAGTGTGAAGGGAAAAGTGAGGCAATATAACACAATGTCCCTTTTGGAAATAGTTAAAACAATAAAAATGATGGTTTGTAAAAGAGAAGTAGAGACACATAGGTGATGGGATATCATTGATGTCTCTTAAGTATGAAGGCTTTGCATATTTTGTTTAGTAACTCCTCTGTCTTCATGGTTTGTACTTCTCTACTCTGAGGGTGTGTGTGTATGTGTGTGTATTTGTGTGTAATTTTTACTAGTTTTGTTTTGACAATTAAGTTATTAATTTATTCACAAAAGTGTTCTGGCAGAAGATAAATGTAGAATTTCATTTCTATATGGGTAACCATATAGATACATAGAGACATACGTAGTTGGATAGAAGGTTTTCTTCCATTCATGCCTGAACTTCAAGGCAGAAAACGGCAGCTGCCTTATGTTATGACTTAAAAAGACAAAAGCAAAAAGCTAAGCTTGTTGAAGAGATGACAGTAAGTGTCACATAGGGAGAAACAAATTTCTTGGGATTGTGGAGAGAGAGAGATGTCTCCTGAGACTGGAATGTAACAGAAGTCATTCAGATACATGTTCTCTGTTGGAGTGGCACTCCCAGGAGGTGACAGTACCCCAAAAGAAATGGCTGGGCCTTGTGCCTTAGGAGACTGGACCCCACAGCCTAGAAGAGGCATAAAAATCTTTCCTGGGCCTAACTGTGGCCCATAAGAGGTATGTCAAACCAGAGGAGGCCATATAGATGGGGCAGTTGACCCAATATCCTGAGGTACCTCTCCAATGCTTTGTTGATGTATGAGCACTGTGAAAGGAAATTAAATTTTGGGACCCCAAACTCATTTAGCCAAAAGGAAAACTCACGCTTGGAACTGGGTCACACAAACCTGCCTCCGCCTTTTGGTTGCTAAGTAAGATGGCTGACTACAAGAAGAAAAGCTAGTTGCCTCCCCCATGTTTTGCCCACAAGGAAATTCCTGGTAAGCTGTTAAAACTTCACCATGGCAATGCAAATTGATAGCTTTATACAAATGCAGTCACCCCAGTTTTCAAGACACAAATGCCTATCTGGTTGTTTCCCTACCCCATTTGTCTCTGTTATCTTATGTAAAATGAAGATTACTCCCATTTTTCCTTTGACCCTTTTGTTTATGTGAAAACTGCATGATTCTCAATATATCACACTTTCCCTTCTAAATTTGGACCCCTCAAAATCATTTTCAGAGAAAGGCATAGACCTGTCTCCCAGGTGTGCCCTTAACTTTGGCAAATAAATCTCCAAAAATGATTGAGACTTGTCTTCCATTGACAGTACCCAGGACTTTTGTAAACTCTGGGGCAAGGGCAGGTCTAATAACAATTGAGAGCAAATACTCAAGCAGTCAAGCAGAACAGAGTCTTGGAGTAGCAATTTATAGAAAGTACAGAAATACTATTTATTGCATATGTATGTTAATCAACTGATTCATAACTACTATGTAAATTTTAACTTTATAGTAGTATATTTAAAAATTGGCACTTTTTTTTTTAGAAATAGTAAGTATAAATATAATCTGTAACTAATACAAAACAGTAATATTCAAAATACTGAAAACTGAAGCATTTAAAGTGTTTACAGGTGCTTTAGAAACCCTTGGACAAGATAGGAAGAATAAATACCATGAAAATGGCCATACTGCTCAAAGTAATTAATAGATTTAATGCTATCCCCATCAAGCTACCATTGATTTTCTTCACAGAATTAGAAAAAAACTACTTTAAATTTCATATGCAACCAAAAAAAGAGCCCATATAGCCAAGACAATCCTAAGCAAAAGAACAAAGCTGGAGGCATCAAACTACCCAACTTCAAAGTATACTACAAGGCTACAGTAACCAAAACAGCATGGTACTGGTACCAAAACAGATATATAGACCAATGGAACAGAACAGAGGCCTCAGAAATAAGGCCACACATCTACAACCATTTGGTCTTTGACAAATCTGACAAAAACAAGAAATGGGGAAAGGATTCCCTATTTAATAAATGGTGTTAGGAAAGCTGGCTAGCCATATGCAGAAAACTGAAACTGGACCCCTTCCTTACGCCTTA
>NW_016814674.1:0-2870 GCF_001698545.2 Rhinopithecus bieti | reverse complement strand
AATTACAGAACATAGGAGTTACCTGTATTTTGAGGTTTGTGTAAAACCTGATGATTCTTTATGATTAAATCAGATTTTATTTACTTTTTTGAAAGAGGAATATTTCAATAGTGATGCTGTGTTCTTCTCTGTGCATTAGCACATCATAAAAATTTCTCCTAGTGCAGTTAATGGTTAATGATTCACTTGCTTAAATGGCTCTGACAGATTTTTTTCACTATATAGCTGATTATTTTTCTCTTCATTATTAAGTATATTTATGCAGCTCATGTGAATAAACCATCACATTTAATCTGGCAGTTGTCCTTTTTTCTTAATTTTGTCTATATATTTTTCTTTGGAAAATATATCTTATCTTTGTTACAGGCCAGAAAACTGAGAAAACACAGGCTCTTCCACTTACTGGATGTTTGACAAAATTTCCTTCTTGGGCCAAAAACATTGACATTATTGGTGAGCTTGTTAGAAATTCAAAAAATCAGACTTTATTCCAGATCTTCTGGAAAAAAACCCCTGCACAATAAGGTCTTCAACTTATTGTATATATTTAAATTTGAAAGGTGCCTTCTAACTCAACATACCTTTTTCATCTGAATATTCACAACTCATTCCATATGGTGTAAACATAGCACTCAAAAATGCACATGTTTGTGTTCCTTAATTTTACACTTTACTATCTAGAAAATATATGAACTGATGTTATGGATCTTATGCTGTTCTTTTCTCAGAGAATACATTAGATAATATTTCTGTTTTGAAAGTTATTTTATTGGATAATTTTAGTCCTATAAGTCAGAACCATTTGTCTTTACTCTCTCATTTCACCTTAAGTCAAATTAAAAATTCCACTCATGACCACTTGGTAAAAACGTATGTGTGTGTGTTTCAGGGGCCGTTGCAATTTAGAGACGTGGCCATAGAATTCTCTCTGGAGGAGTGGCATTGCCTGGACACTGCACAGCGGAATTTATATAGGAATGTGATGTTAGAGAACTACAGAAACCTGGCTTTCCTGGGTGAGGATAACTTTAATACATTATTCATAATATACACAAAAGGTTTTATTTCTCTTTTTTGTAGAATTTTTTTAGTAATGTATGCTTTTATAAAAGAGTTTCAGATCCACTTTTTCAATAAAATCTTCAGAATTCGGTCATTTAGAAAAGAAACTCTTTGGTGCCTCTTGCCTATAATCCCAGCACTTTGGGAGGCTGAGGTGAGGGGATTACCTGAGGCCAGGAGTTCAAGACCAGCCTGGCCAACATGGTGAAACCCCATCTCTACTCAAAGTAGAAGAAATTAGCCAGGCATGGTGGCACGCGGCTATAATCCCAGCTACTCAGGAGGGTGAGGCAGGAGAATAGCTTGAACCCAGGAGGCAGAGGTTGCAGTGAGTTGAAATCATGCCGTTGCACTCCAGCCTGGGCAACAGAGCAAGATTTCGTCTCGAGGAAAAAAAAAGAAAAGAAAAAAAATTTCTTCAAGATGTTTCATCTTAATCCAAGCTTTCCATATTTCTTTCCATATTTCATATCCAAGCTGTAATCTTTACTCCAAATTAGTGGTAATTCCAGAAATTTAGTGGCATAAAATATTGTAGCTTCCACCTGAAAACCTAATTACCACCACCAATTTTTGATTCAGTAGTGCCAGGCAGGAAAATTAAGAAACCTACAAATTGAAAGTTATTTTCTTTCTTTATGTTTTTTGTTTTTGAGACGGAGTCTTGCTCTGTCACCCAGGCTGGAGTGCAGTGGTGTGATCTCGGGTTACTGCAACATCCACCTCCCAGGTTCAAGCAGTTCTGCCTCAGCCTCCCGAGTATCTGGGACTACAGGCGCACATCACCATGCACAGCTAATTTTTGTAGTTTTAGTAGAGATGGGGATTCACCATGCTGGCCAGGCTGGTCTCGAACTCCTGACCTCGTGATTCACCCGCCTCGGCCTCCCAAAGTGCTGGGATTACAGGCGTGAGCCACTGCACCCGGCAAATTGAAAGTATTTTCTAAATATTTAGAAATTTCTGTTATAAATTTGTATTTTGGTATTAATTTACTAGAATATTTTATTACATTGTCTTTGCTGAGCACATTACTAGCTTGCAAGTGCAGAATATGAGCAAGATTCATGTTATTTGTTTTTAATAAAACAGGTATTGTGGTCTCTAAGCCAGACCTCATCACCTGTCTGGAGCAAGGAGAAAAACCTTTGACTATGAAGAAACATGACATGGTAACCAACCCCTCAGGTAGGTGCGAGTGAAAATGAATACAACAGATGACACAGATAAGAGGTCCTGAGGTCAAAGAGAAAGCCAGTCCTTAAAGTGTGATTTGGGAAGCTGTGTTCCAAAGGAAATAGTTCCTGGGCAGCTGTTTTTGTTTTTTTTTTATTCTTTTTTAAAATTTTGCTCTTTTAAAGGGGCATCTTCTGCTTATGCTTTTAAATTCTGTAAAAATTCTACTTTTCTTTCAGTGAGCTCCCTTCAAGTTCACAGTGAGAGCCAAAGTCCTCTTCATGGCATGTGAAAGACTGCACAATCTGGCTGCTTTTTCGTTGTTTTGGGGACACATACATATCCTCATGATTTTGAGAATTATTTCTCTTTTTGCATCAGGTCTGAAATGTGTGAAAGTAGTAGTTTCTGTTGAATTTTTTTTTTTTTCTGCTTAGTCCTTTCTATTTTTATTACTACATAGTTTTAAAATGTAGTTTGAAATTATAAGATGATATCCTTCTGCTTTGTTCTTTTTTTTCAAGATTGTTTTGGCTATTCAGAGTTTATTTTAGTTTGATGTAAATTTTAGAATTGTATTTTCCATTACTGTAAAAAAAAAAAAAACACTGCAATTTTGACAGGAAGTTTAT
>NW_016814673.1:0-2137 GCF_001698545.2 Rhinopithecus bieti | reverse complement strand
TCTGCCTCCCGGGTTTACGCCATTCTCCTGCCTCAGCCACCCTAGGAGCTGGGTCTACAGGCGCCCGCCACTTAGACCGGCTAGTTTTTTGTATTTTTTAGTAGAGACGGGGTTTCACCGTGTTAGCCAGGATGGTCTCGATCTCCTGACCTCGTGATCCGCCCATCTCGGCCTCCCAAAGTGCTGGGATTACAGGCTTGAGCCACCGCGCCCGGCCAGAAATAAATTATTTTTAAAAAGCTTTTGTAATCTTGCTCCTTCTAATGCAAAATTATTTTTAATGAAAGAATTGTAAGCTAAAATTAAGAACAAATCATACATCAATGCTTAGTTTTTTTATTAGCTGTCATATTGATGGGGGTTGCCCAAGCATATGCCCATGTACCACTAGCCAATTGAAACTCATTTTCACCAAATACAGCCCAGAGAGTACCCAAGAAGTTGGAGAAACCATACCACTTTCCCATCTTTATGCCCCTAAATCCAGAACGCAGGGATCTCACAGGGAGGCACACAAGCCACCAAACTCCATCCATAGAATGCATGCTCTGGGCAAGATGGGCAGAAACTCAACGTCTGTGCTCTCATCAATGGATCTCTTTCTGCATGTGTTGATACACAGCATACCAAAAAAATGGGGGTGGGAGGAAGGGGAGGCAGTGCTGTTCCCATGTTGGGATCTTTTATGATTTGAGGTAAAGCGTTAAAGGCAAGGACAGCAAGAGAAAAGTAGCTCTAAGGGCATGCCTACTGGGAACAGTGCCTTTTATATTTCACATGATACCCATGTCACAATAGGCTTTTGATTCTCTTACTTAGAAGACATAGTAGTAGTAAGAGAAGCAGGTGGTAGGTTCACTCCAAGTAAATTATGCTAACTGCAATTTATCAAGAGATTGTGTCTTTGAATATATTTTAAAGTGTCTTTTGTATCTAGATCTGATAGCTGTTTGGTGCTAACATCTAAGAGGCTATTGGAAGAAGCTAAAGACGCTAACTAATCCTCCATCCCCATTTACAATGTTTTGGAAAATGCCAAGCTTGAATAGATATTTCACTTTTCTATGATAACTAAGCAGAGAAAAGTAAAAATAGACTAGGATTTACGAAAACACATTGCAGTGTAAGGGCAGACAGTGCATAGTCCAGAAAACCCAAAAGAACATATTTCAGGAAAACGGATGTAAAAGATGCAATATCAATGAAAAGAAAATAAAACTCTTCCTTCAAGTGTGTAGTAAAACAGATTTTGACCTTTGTAGAGTGTGAAAGGGAAATATAGTAAGAGAATTCACTCAGATGAAAATGGTGGTTCAAGGAAAGTGATGAAACAAAAGACTATAAGAGAAATTGTTAAATGATAATAGAAATATACTTATTTTAAGCAAATCAGCTATGCACAGGACACACCAGTGGTTCCTCCATAAAATGCAGGATAAAGATATGAACAAAAAGTAGAATATTATAAATACAGTGGCAAGAGAGAGGAGACGCAATTTAATGATTAGAAGTGTTTGTGAAAAAAAAATCCACAAAGAAATAGAAAGAGAGGCAATTATCAAAGAGGACATAGAGAGAATTCCAAAACCGAAACAAAAGAAAACAAAACAAAAAAAATACAAGCTACAATTAGAAGAGAAACGCTGCTTGTGCAAAGTTAATCAAAGAAGTCTCATCTAGATATTTCTTAGCTTTTCCTTTATAATTTTAATGATAGAAGTTTAGAATCCTGTATGGAATTGCATAACATAATTTTTAAAAACTAAACAAAACACACTAACTTCAGACTTCTCATAATACCAAGTTTCTGTAAGACCTATGTCAATCCCTAAGTACTTAGATAAAGCGGCTAATAATCTGAAAATTGTATATCCAGCCAAAGTCTCCTTGGTGTGCAATGGTAATATTCAAATGTGCATATTTTCTAAGAAAGTTTCTTAAATAATTACCTTCTCTGAATGAACAAGATTCATTTGATATCAGATGTTAAATATAAACTACTACCAATTTAGTATCAGATTTTAAGTATTAATAACATAAATTTGAATGAGGAAACTTCACAAGGATCTGAAGTTATTTATTTGTCATATATAAAGAAAAATCTATTATTTTGGTTTTGTGCTTGATCATTGAGAAA
>NW_016814672.1:0-2874 GCF_001698545.2 Rhinopithecus bieti | reverse complement strand
TTTGTTGTGATTTTTGTCCTTTTACATTTGCTGAGGAGTGCTTTACCTCCACCTATGTGTTCAATTTTGGAATAAGTGTGATGAGGTGCTGAAAAGAATGTATATTCTGTGGATTTGAGGTGGGTAATTCTGTAGAGGCTGATTAGGTTCACTTGGTCCAGAGGTGAGTTCAAGTCCTGAATATCCTTGTTAATTTTCTGTCTCATTGATATGTCTAATATTGACAGTGGGGTGTTAAAGTCTCCCACTATTTTTGTGTAGGAATTTAAGTCTTTTTGTAGGTATCTAATAACTTACTTTACGAATCTGGGTTTTCCTGTATTGGGTACATATGTATTTAGGATAGTTAGCTCTTCTTGCTGCATTGTTCTCTTTTCCATTATGTAATGCCATTTTTTGTCTCTTTTGATCTTTGTTGGTTTAAACTCAGTTTTATCAGAGTCTAGGATTGCAACCACTGCTTTTTTTTTTTTTTTTTTTTTTTTCCATTTGCTAGGTAGATCTTCCTCCATCCCTTAATTTTGAGCCTATGTGCATTTTTGCACATGATATATGTCTCCTGAATACAGCACACTGATGGGTTTTGACTCTTTACCCAAATTGCCAGTCTGTGCCTTTTAATTGGGGCATTTAGCCCATTTACATTTAAGGTTAATATTGTTATGTGTGAATTTGATCCTGTCATTATGATGTTTGCTGGTTATTTTGCCCATTAATTAATTCAGTTTCTTCATAGCATCGATGGTCTTTTCAACTTGGCATGTTTTTGCTGTAGCTGGTACCGGTTGTTCCTTTCCATGCTTTGTGCTTCCTTCAGGAGCTTTTCTAAGGCAGGACTGGTGGTGACAAAATCTCATAGCATTTGCTTGTCTGTAAAGGATTTTATTTCTCCTTGACTTATGAAGCTTTGTTTGGGTAGATATGAAATTCTGGGTTGAAAATTATTTTGTTTAAGAAGGTTGAATATTGGTCCCCACTCTCTTCTGGCTTGTAGGGTTTCTGCCAGGAGATTCACTGTTAGTCTGATGGGCTCCCCTTTGTGGGTAACTCGACCTTTCTCTCTGGCTACCCTTAACACTTTTTCCTTCATTTCAACCTTGGTGAATCTGATAATTATGTGTCTTGGGGTTCTCTTCTCGAGGAATATCTTTGTGGTGTTCCCTGTATTTCCTGAAGTTTAATGTTGGTCTTTCTTGCCAGCTTGGGGGAAATTCTCCTGGATAATATCCTGAAGGGTGTTTTCCAACTTGGTTCCATTCTCCCCATCGCTTTCAGGTTCACCAATCAAACATAGGTTTGGTTTTTTCAGATAGTCCTAAATTTCTTGGAGGCTTTGTGCGTTTCTTTTTACTTTTTTTTTCTAAACTTCTCTTCTTGTTTTATTTCATTAATTTGGTCTTCAGTCACTGATACTCTTTCTTCCACTTGATCGAATTGACTATTAAACTTTGTACATGCATCACAAAATTCTTGTGCCATGATTTTCAGCTTCGTCAGGTCATTTAAAGTCTTCTCTACACTGTTTATTCTAGTTAGCCATTCATCTAATCTTTTTTCAAGAGTTTTAGCATCCTTGTGATGGGTTCAAACATCCTTCTTTAACTCGGAGAAATTTGTTATTACCAACTATCTCAAGCTTACTTTTGTCAACTTGTCAAAATCATTATCTGTCCAGCTTTGTTCTGTTACTTGAGAAGCTGTGATCTTTTGGAGAAGAAGAGGTGTTCTGCTTTTTAGAGTTTTCAGCCTTTCTGCCCTGGTTTCTCCCCATCGTTGTGGTTTTATCTACCTTTGGTCTTTGATGTTGGTAACCTACAGATGAGGTTTTGGTGTAGATGACCTTTTTGTTCATGTTGATAATATTCTTTTCTGTTTGTTAGTTTTCCTTCTAACAGTCAGGTCCCTCGGCTGCAGGTCTGTTGGAGTTTGCTGGAGTTCCTCCAAAGACCCTGTTTGCCTGTGTATCACCAGTGGAGGCTGCAGAACAGCAGATATTGCTGCCTGATCCTTCTTCTGGTAGCTTCATCTCAGAGGGGATGCTGTCTATATGAGGTGTCAGTCAGCCCCTACTGGGAGGTGTCTCCCAGTTAGGTTACACAGGGGTCAGGGACCCACGTGAGGAGGCAGTCTATCCATTCTCAGAGCTCAAACACCATTCTGAGAGAACCACTGCTCTCTTCAGAGCTGCCAGACAGGAATGTTTAAATCTGCTCAAGTTGTCTGCTGCCTTTTGTTCAGCTCTGCCCTGCCCACAGAGGTGGAGTCTAAAGGCAGTAGACCTTGTTGAGTTGTGGTGGATTCTGCCCAGTTCAACCTTCCCAGCTGCTTTGTTTACCTACTCAAGCCTCAGCAATGGCGGACACGTCTTCCCCAGCCAGGCTGCTGCCTTGCAGATTGATATCGGACTCCTGTGCTAGCAGTGAGCAAGACTCCATGGGCATGGCACCTGCTGATCCAGGCATGGGAGAGAACCACCTTGTCTGCCGGTTGCAGATCTTGAGAAAAGCGCAGTATTTGTGCAGGGAGTGTCCCATTTTTCCAGGTAGTCTGTCATGGCTTCCCTTGGCTAGGAAAGGGAAATCCCCTGACCCCTTGAACTTCCCAGATGAGGCGATGCCCTGCCCTGCTTCAGCTCATCCTCTGTGGACTGCACCAACTGTCCAACCAGTCCCAGTGAGATGTACCAGATACCTCAGTTGAAAATGCAGAAATCACCCGTCTTCCACGTCAATCATGCTGGGAGTTAAAGATGGGAGCTCTTCCTATTCAGCCATCTTGGCAACTCCCCTTTAAATGTTATTCGAGATAATCTTTTTCTTTTTTTTTTATTATTATGATACTTTAAGTTCTAGGGTACATGTGCATAACGTGCAG
>NW_016814671.1:0-2867 GCF_001698545.2 Rhinopithecus bieti | reverse complement strand
TAAAACATAAATTCTTTATTTCTGGAATTTTCTACTTAATATTTTCAAACTGTGATTTACCACACATATCTAAAACCACAGAAAGTGAAACTGCAAATAAAAGGGACTACTATATTTAAAATATATTGTTATTATAAGGTACTTGTGGTAGTCACAAAATAGTATAGTGTTATTTGAAAGATGACTAGGAATTATAGTAAATCTATATTGCAAACTTGAGGGCAACCACTAGAAAAATTAAAAGAAAAAAGTGTAACTGATGTACTAAGAAAGAAGAAAGAAATTAATATCATATAAATGCTCAATTAAAGCCACAAAAGGCAGATAAAGTATTAAATAAGAAAAAGGAACAAAGAATAGGGAAAGAAACATAAAACGAATAAATATGGTAAACAATAATACAACTATTTCCCTAATCACATTAAGTAATAAAGCATTGAAACTATTCTGAATATGGTGGATTCATGTCATTATAAATTTGTCAAAACTCAAAGAATATTCAACTCCAAGAGTGGACCCCAAGGTAAATTATGAACATTGGGTGATCATGATGTATCAATGTAAGTTCATCAAATTTAATAAATGTACCCATGTTGTACTGGAGGTTGTATATGTGTACTAACAGGGTGTAAACAGAAACTCTCTGTACCTTCTGCTCCATTGTGCTGTAAACTTAAAACTGCTTTAAAATAAAGCTTGTTTATTTGAAAAAGAAAATGCCATGGGCAGGATAATGTATTCTATTAAATTTTATTTATAGATTATTTTAATTAAAGAATATTTGGTAAATATTTCCCATTCACCAAATACTGTGATCAACAAAATTAAGCATCATAAAGAGAGAGTATAAAATGAAAAGAGAGTAGGAAAGAAGAAAATTGTTTACCTGCATTGTCCAGTCTACTTTTATAAAACATGTATGAAACTTTGATTTCACTGAGCAAATATTTGATATCCAGTGACAAAACTTTGTTCTTAAAATGGTTACAATAAATGCTTTCGAGTGAAAAAACAATTTGGATTGTTTTAACATGTCTCAAATAATTCATCCATTCACTGAAACTGATGTTTTATTTAATACAGTTCAACAGTTAAGAAGAGAGCCAACTGGTTAACACGCAGCAGACAAAATTGTTCTCCTGGAGAGGAAAACACTGACTTACACCACTTCAGTATGAACTGAGGACAAACTTTAAATTGCACAAAGTCAGGATGAGCTGAATATGCACATAATTATAAAAACAAACTTCAATTTGTAGACATCTGTCTTGCAAATATGACATAAGGAGCCATTTACTAAAAACCTCACACAGCCAAATGTACTGCATTCTTTTAGCAGCTAGAAAATAATGGCCCAAAAATCAACTCCCACAAGTCACATGAAGAGTTTAGCGGTTTCAAAGCAAGTAAATACAATTATGTCTTACAAAGAGCACCACAGCCGCTAGGAAATGTTTTGTTTCGAGTTTTCAGGCCTATTTATCTGAAAAGAAAACTGTAATTTATTTATTTATTTATTTATTTATTTATTTATTTATTTATTTACAGATGGAGTCTCACCATGTCTCCCAGGTTGGAGTGCAATGGTGCGATCTCAGCTCATTGCAACCTTCCACCTCCTGGGTTCAGGGTGATTCTCCTGCCTCAGCCTCCTGAGTAGCTGGGATGACAGGCGCTTGCCACCACACCTAGCTAATTTTTGTATTTTTAGTAGAGATGGGGTTTCACCATGTTGGTCAGGCTGGTCGGGAGCTCCCGACCTCATCATCTACCCACCTCAGCCTCCCAAAATGCTGGGATTACAAGCGTGAGCCCCTGTGCCCAGCCAAAACTGTATTGTTTTTCCTGCACTTACAATCTTCAGATATTTGTAGAATCTACAAATTAAAAATTATTCTTATATTGCCAGTGCTTCTTTTCCATTTTCAGTGTTGTCTCATGGTATTCATTATAGTATTTCTATTTGGGTTGCATATCAGATCTGTACTCAATTATTTTTTAAAAGTGTCTAGATAATTTCATGAGATTATCAGGTGGATTCCTTATGTATGACATACTTAGTATCATTAATTATTCATTTGTGAACTGTCCTGTGCTCAGCATTATTACAGGGCTAGATGGCATTAAAGAGAATACATTTTTTTCCACCTTGGAATCCATTTTGTGACGTTGTAACAGAATACCTGAGACTGGAAATTTTATTTTATTTTTATTGTTTTATTTTATTTTTTATTTTTTAACTTTTTAATTTTTATTTCACTTTAAGTTCTAGGGTACGTGTGCACAACGTGCAGGTTTGTTACATACGTATACATGTGCCATGTTGGTGTGTTGCATCCCTTAACTTGTCGTTTATATTAGGTATATTTCCTAATGCTATCTCTCCCTCCTCCCACAACCCCACAACAGACCCGGTTTGTGATGTTCCCCTTCCTGTGTCCAAGTGTTCTCATTGTTCAATTCCCACCTATGAATGAGAACATGCTGTGTTTGGTTTTGTGTCCTTGCGATAGTTTGCTGAGAATAATGGTTTCTAGCTTCATCCATGTCCCTAAAAAGGACATTAACTCATCACTTTTTATGGCTGCATTGTATTCCATGGTGTATTAGTGCCAAATTTTCTTAATCCAGTCTGTAACTGACGGAAATTGGGGTTGATTCCAAGTCTTTGTTATTGTGAATAGTGCTGCAATAAACAAACATACGCATGTGTCTTTAGAGCAGCACGATTTATAATCCTTTAGGTATATACCCAGTAATGAGATGGCTGGGTCGAATGGTATTTCTAGTTCTAGATCCTTGTGGAATCGCCACATTGTTTTCCACAAGGATTGAACTAGTTTACAGTACCACCAACAGTGTAAAAG
>NW_016814670.1:0-2868 GCF_001698545.2 Rhinopithecus bieti | reverse complement strand
TTCCATAAAATAATTGAATTAAGTCATTCTTTAGTTCCAGTTAAATGGAATCCTAGAGAGGCAGGAAATTATTACTGCATTACTTAAAGAAGACTTCAGATGAATTTGGAAACAGCAAATTTCTCTTTTGCTTTATTTCTTCAAGAATTACCATTAAGCCGGGCGCAGTGGCTCACGCCTATAATCCCAGCACTTTGGGAGGCCGAGGTGGGTCGATCACGAGGTCAGGGGTTCGAGACCAGCCTGACCAACATGGTGAAACCCCATCTCTACTAAAATACAAAATTAGCTAGGCGTGGTGGCAGGCGCCTGTAATCCCAGCTACTCAGCAGGCTGAGGCAGGAGAATCGCTTGAACCTGGGAGGCGGAGGTTGCAGTGAGCCGAGATTGTGCCACTACACTCCAGCCTGGGCAAAAGAGCGAGACGCCATCTAAAAAAAAAAATTACCATTAAAAAAAAAAAAAGCTTTGAAAATAACTTAAAACACAATTTTGGATAGAGTACCATTCTCATTCCCACCTTGAAGGTTATGTTTGCAATCCATTCATGACAAGTATATCTCTTCAGTCTCCTACAAAAAAGAATTTCTTCCAATGACAAAATGGTACTTTCTTGCATATTTTATTTTATTTTATTTTTGAGACGGAGTCTCGCTCTCTCACCCAGGCTGGAGTGCAATGGCGTGATCTCAGCTCATACCTCCGCCTCCCGGGTTCAAGCGATTCTCCTGCCTTAGCCTCCCGAGTAGCTGGGAGTATAGGCACCCGCCACCATACCCGGCTAATTTTTGTATTTTTAGTAGAGACAGAGTTTCGCCATATTGGTCCGGCTGGTCTCAAACTCCTGACCTCAGATGATCCGCCAGCCTTGGCCTCCCAAAGTGCTAGGATTACAGGTGTGAGCTACCACAACTGGCCCGTAATTTTTTGTCTTTTTATTTTCTTGCATAATTTTAAAAGGTTACATGCCGAGTCCAGGCGTGGTGGCTCACACCTGTAATTCCAGCACTTTGGGAGGCCAAGGCAGGTGGATCACTTGAGGTCAGGAGTCTAAGACCAGCCTGACCAACATGGTGAAACCCCGTCTCTACCAAAAATATAAAAATTAGCTTGGCATGTTGGCACACACCTGTTATCCTAGCTACTCGGGAGGCTGAGGCAGGAGAATTGCTTGAACCCAGGAGGTGGAGGTTGCAGTGAGCTGAGATTGCGCCACTGCACTCCAGCCTGGGCAACAGGAGTGAAACTTCTCAAAAAACAAAAGATACTGTGCCTTTTGTTGCCTATCTAAACTGATTTAAAACTTTTTCTGGCCGGGCGCGGTGGCTCACGCCTGTAATCCCAGCACTTTGGGAGACGGAGACGGGCGGATCACGAGGTCGGGAGATCAACCCTGGCTAACACGGTGAAACCCCGTCTCTACTAAAAATACAAAAATTATCCGGGCATGGTGGCGGGTGCCTATACTCCCAGCTACTCGGGAGGCTGAGGCAGGAGAATGGCGTGAACCCGGGAGGCGGAGCTTGCAGTGAGCCGAGACCCCGCCACTGCACTCCAGCCCGGGCGGCAGAGCCAGACTCCGTCTCAGAAAAACAAAAGGGTTCTGAGAGATGTTGTTGGCTTGAAGAGTTACAATTCAAATCTGTAAAAGGTGCCTGAGTACAAAGAAGGTTAAAAAGCACTACCCAGTGTTCCTGCTATATATTCATTTGAAGAGCTGCTTTTCAAACCACGGGCTCTTGGCCTATTCTTCATTAACCCTATTTTCTTTTTCTGTTTTAAGATGGAGTCTCACCCTGTCACCTAAGCTGCAATTCAGTGGCACAATCTCAGCTCATTGCAACCTCCACCTCCTGGGTTCAAGTGATTCTCTGCCTCAGGCTTTCAAGTAGCTGGAATAACAGGCGCCTGCCACCACGCCAGGCTAATATTTTGTATTTTTAGTAGAGATAGGGTTTCGCCATGTTGGCCAGGCTGGGCTGAACTCCTGACCTCAGGTGATCCACCTGCCTCAGCCTCCCAAAGTGCTGGGATTACAGGTGTGAGCCACTGTGCCCGGCTTTCATTAACCCTATTTTCTGTTAAATACTCATAGAAAAATAATTGCTAATCCATTCCTTTTAGTTCAAGTTCGCCATACTGTGAGGATATTTAGCACCACCCAGTGGCAATTTTTTATGTTCTTGTGAATAAATAGCAACTTTGCAAACTCTTGATCCCAAAAGATAATACCTGTATCAATAGAAACAAGAAAAAAGTTGTGAATCAAACCAAATTTCATTTATAAAAGTCTTCTACTTTAAGAGTTCAGATCATTTTAAGGTTGTTTTCCTGGCCTCATGTCTCCTTAAAGACAAATAGTTAGGCCAGGTGCAGTGGCTCACACCTGAAATCCCAGCACTTTGGGAGGCCAAGGTAGATCACTTGAGCCCAGGAGTTCAAGACCAGTTCAAGACAACGTAGTGAGACTGCATCTCTACAAAAAATTTTAAAAATTAGCCAGGTATGGTGGTGCATACCTGTAGTTCCAGCTATTTGGGAGGCTGAGTTGGAAGGACTGCTTGAGCCCAGCAGTTTGAGGTGACAGTAAGCTATGATTGCACCACTGCATTCCAGCCTGGGGGACAGAGTAAGATCCTTTTTCAAAAAAAAAAAAAAAAAGGACGAATAGCTTAGGTAGTTAAACAACAACAACAATAAATACATTTTTTCAAAAATTCTCCTTTTATTCTCTAGTTATACACATATACTCACTTTCAAATAAAATTCTACATTAGAAGGAAAGGTCTCTTTGTAAGGCATAGTATTGACTTTTTCTTATGAGAAAACAGGAAATATCATCAGTGCTTTTAAAAAAGTGAATGCGTA
>NW_016814669.1:0-2134 GCF_001698545.2 Rhinopithecus bieti | reverse complement strand
CCCTAGAACTTAAAGTATAATAATTAAAAAAAAAAAAAAGAATAACATTTAAATACCGTTTTAAAGGGCATCCTTTATATCATAAAATTTAGAAAATATAGAAAAGGCAGTATTTTAAGTATGCTACAAAGCATGTTTGCTTCTCAAATTAAACTCCTATTCAAAATATGTCTTGCCAAACATCGTAGAAAGAAAAATACCTCTGCCCCCTCCAAAACTGACCACATCTTAATCCTGGGTATCTGCAAATATGTTATCTTAGATGGCAAAATCTCTTTAGTTTATGTAATTAAGATAAGGAACTGAATGTTCTTGATTATCTCATTGTGCCCAATGTAATCACAAGGGTCCTGAGAAGAGAGAGTCTGTAAAACAGGAGTAGATTTGCTGATGGAAGCAGAGGTAAAAAAAATTGGAAGATGCTACATTGCTGACCTTGGAAATGAAGGAAGGGGCCACTTGCCAAGAAATGCAAGTTGTCTCTTAGAAGGGAAGAAAGAAAGGAAGAAAGACAAGGAAGAAAGAAAGAAGGGAAGAAAACAAAAGGGGCCACTTGCCAAGAAATGCAAGTGGTCCATCAAAGTTGGAAAGGGCAGGAAAACAAATTATCCCTTAGAAACTCTAGAAGGAATACAACCAACACCTCGATTTTAGGTCTTCCGACATTCTTAACTAGAAGGTACTACATTTGTTTTATTTTAAGCCATTCCATTTATGATACTTTGTTATAACAACCATAGAAAATTAATACACTGAAAAACCAAACTTTGCAATTACTTATATAAATCAAGGGTTAAATTGATTCAATGGTTTTGTTTATAATTCTAGCTTTCATTTAATAAGCACTTGTGGACCACCTTTCTACTAATCATTTATCTCAATTAATATTCCAAAGGCTAAAGAGATTTTTTAAATATGTCCAGATTTTTGGTAGCAATTTTCTCTTATAACAATTAAAAGAATTGAAATGTATATATATGTATGTGTGTGCATATATGTGTGCGCGTATATATGTACATATGTGTGTATATGTATGTATATGTGTGTATATATACATACTTTGTTGCTGTTGTTGTTGTCATTGTTAAGACAGTCTCCCTCCTTTGCACAGGCTGGAATGCAGTGGCGTGATCGATTCTTGTGACTCAGCTTCCCAAGTAGCTGGGACCACAGATGTGAGCCAACATATCCATCTAATTTTTGTATTTTTAATAGAGACGGGGTTTCACCGTGTTGGCCATGCTGATCTCGAACTCCTGACTTCAAGTGATCAGCCCACCTCGGCCTCCCAAAGTGCCAGGATTACAGGCATGAACCACTGTGTCCAGCCCGTTTAGATATATTTTGATTTACGTTTAGTTGTTACTACCGAGATACAATGAAAAGGGGTCTTCATTACAGGATGTTTACTTGTTTTAATTACTCTTACACCCTATTTAGAGAACCTAACCCTTACTCTAACCCTAAATGTTCTTGGTGATATGGTGAGCTTTAAACATAAAATTTTATATTATTATTACATTTTTCAGGCTCAAGCATCTGGAAATTGGTTTGTTTGTTTTTTATTTTGGTACAAACAAATAACATAAGATCTATCATTTTAATAAATTTTTAAATATATACGACAATATTGTCAACTATAAGCACAGTGTACAGAGATTTTTTGAATTTATCTTGCATAACAGAAACTTCACACCTGTTGGACAGCATCTCCCCATTTACTTCTCTCAGCTCTTGGCAACCACCTTTTATGTTCTGCTTCTATGTATTTGACTATTTAATTTAACTTGATATCAACCCTTATAATAAATTTTTATGTGTGCACTACAGTATTGTTAACTATAAGCACAATGTACAGCAAATTCCTAGAACTTATCTCACATAACTAAAACTTTATACCTGTATATATGTCGAATAGCAGCTCCCCATTTCCTCTCCCCCTCTCAGCTTCTAGCAACCACTTTTTTTTTTAATGAACTTGACTATTTCAAATAACTTACAGAAGTGAAAATATGGAGAATTTATCATTTTGTAGTTTATTTCCTTTAAAATAATGTTCTCCAAGTTTCTCTACACTGCCACATATGGAATTTTCTTCCTTCCTTTCCTTTTTTCCTTCTCTTTTTTCCTTCTC
>NW_016814668.1:700086-710661 GCF_001698545.2 Rhinopithecus bieti | reverse complement strand
ATAATAATAATAAAATAAAATAAAATAAAAGAAAACTACTAACCTAGATCCAAAATGATCCTCTTTCTTTATGGTCTAAATGCACGTTTTTCAAAAAATTTGTGACTCATGAATTATTTGAGGAGAAATTATGTTGGAGAATATTTAGTTTATTATTCTATGTTTATTTTACCACAACCATTTCAACCTTCTCTTACAGAAACAGCTGTACTTTTGATAAATTCAGGTATATAAAATAATCTGATTATTAGTTTCATAATACATTTGAATAAAACCTGATTGTACTGAGAACCTCAGCATATTAAGGTTCAGCAAATGAATAAAATGTACTATGTATAAATATATAAAAATTCATAAATAGCATGTATAATATACACACATATAATATACATATTTAAATTAGCTTTTTAACCTTGGGTAAGGGAGTTGATCTGGCTACATTTTGTTAATCATATAGCTCACTTCTCTCCAACACAACAAGCACAAATCTATCTAGTGTACTTCTGTAAGCAGAACCCATTGCTTCCCTTTTAAAATAAGACAAGGAGAAATGGAAAATAAATACAAACCATCGATACATTACTAATCTAAAGAACTTCCTGCTAAGAAAGAAAAGGATTGATCTACATAAAAAATGTGATTTGGTCCAGAAAGAGAATAATTAAACATTAGTCAAGAGCTAAGACATTTTAATAGTATCTTTCTAACAGCTGAAAGTGCATTAAAAGACTAAAATCTGGACCTGAGAAATGCCTCATTAATTAAACAAAGATCCTTTTTCTTCACACTGGGAAATTGTCAAAATGTTTTCTAAAGTGGTTATCAGATGAAGCAGATACACAGTTACACAGAAATACTTGTAGTTTGTATGTGTCCTAGAATCTGGAAGTGTTAGCCATTTGGTGAGTTCAAACTGAGACAATAATTCAGATTATATCAGTATTTTACATATCATCAAAATAAATCAATAAAGCATAGAACATGTGCAGGGCTCCCTCTGTACTCAGCGAAGTCTTGTGAGAAATATCACTGAGGATTGAAAAATATTCCTTATCCTTGAAGGGCTTTGACCTTGACTTAGGGATCAGAACAGGAAAAGACGAGTGAAATGATAAAAATGTAAATGTATCCTCCTTGGATAATACCATGTAACTGACATTTAGAGGAAGGATAAATGAATGTGGGCTTCCTGGAAAAAACTGTATGTGTGTGTGTGTGCACATGTGTGTGTGCACGTGTGAGTTTTGGGCATGGGTAGAATTTGAATGAATGGGAAGCATATAGTTCTGTTAGAGGGAAATAGCCTGTCCAAGGATTAGGATAAAGCATTATCAATGCATGCTAGGGCTAGTGAGATATTTTGAAAACCAGCCTGATTTCCTTGAATCATGTTGGCAAAACAGGCTTTGCATATCACTGTCTAATCACCCTGTAATACTAACTGTAAAATAATAATAATAATAATAATAAACAGGCAATATCATGTCTGTTATTTAGATTAATATTTACAATTTATGTGTTATTTCACTTTACAGATGAGAAACTGATTCTTAGGAAGAATAAATGGCCAGCCCAAATTATATGCTAAAACATGGGAGGAGTGGGCTTTGACTGACTCTAGAGCTGATTCGCCACTCTGCCTCTGCCTGCCCAGACAAGTTAAGGGCAGTTTACAATACTGCCTTAATCTCTGCTCTCTGGCAGAGAGAAAGGAACTAACATTTATTGTACCTTTATAAACAGCTTAAGCACACAAAAAAGGAAACAGACCATGAGTCATACAATTTCTTATGTTTCTCTGATTCTTTCATGTAGATTTGTCTCCTGTATTCAGTAAAGTCCTAAGTAAGCAGTATGATGTAATGAAATGAGCTTGGATACTGAAATCGGTAAGTCTTTATTCCAGGCCTGCTTTGCATTTAATGACTTTGGCCATTTCGCTTTCTAATCTCAGCTTCTTGATACTGCTTTCCTTCATAGACTTGGGATATAAAACCAACCTTGCCTGATTGTTACAATGTGATAATGTGGACTGTTTATCAAGCACAGGGTATCTGGTTTTAATTATTATGATTCCTTTGTTTCCCACATAGAGAAAAGCCCAGCTCATATTTTATTGTAGACTATTAATTAATGGAATTCCAACCACTGAGAGGCATTATAACAGGATGAGCTGCTTTCTATTTGTTTTGTTTTATAGTCACACATATACACTTCAGTTTCAACAAAGAACTGTGACTCAGGAACAAAGACTGTGGTTCATTTGGTTGCATACTTCCTCTCCCACCTGGTGAAACATACAGTGTACAGAATTTGTTAGACACAATTAGGCACTGTGTTCTTTAAAAAAATGAGAAAAGTATGTTTACGGAAGGTTGATATGGCATGTTTAAGAAGGCAACCATGGACAGAAATCCTCGTTCAAATCATTTTGTAGTACAGGGTTTAGAGTTTGCTTTCTTGGCAACAGTTTATCTATTCTATTCTCCTGTCAGGGTTCTTAGGATGTTATAATGTAATTCATGTATTTTCATGCCTGGCTTATATTCAGATTAATATCTGTGTTTATTTTTACCTTGTTTTCTACAATAACATTTAATTTTTTTCTCATTTTGATCGTAGTTTTATCTTGAGTACTTTGAATGTAGGGATTACTCTTTGCATCTTCATTTCCAAGTATATAGTTGACATATATGGAGTTCAAGAAATAAACATGGCTAACATCTATTGCATGCTTACAATGTTTCAGAATGTGTGTCAACTATATGTTTGAACCTATTACCTTATATAATTCTCACAACAACAACATATAAAAGGAGATACCCATCACACCTTATTTTTTGAGTCATGGTGATTAAATGAGTCAATATGCAGTAAGTACTTAGAATAGCACATAGTAAATGCCCAGAGGATTTGGTCATTATTATCCTTATTTTGTAGAAATGGAAACAAGTACAGAGAGGTTACCAGGCCAATTTTCACAACAAGTAGAGTTGGGGTTTAAAACAGATGATATAGTCCTAGAGATTGTATTCTTGTTTTACTGTAATAGATATATTGAACTCGAATTTCTTTCTTTCTTTCTTTTTTTTTACTTTTTTTTTGAGACAGAGTCTCACTCTGTCGCCCAGGTTGGAGTGCAGTGGTGTGATCTCGGCTCACTGCAACCTCTACAACTCGGGTTCAAGCAATTCTCCTGCCTCAGCCTCCCGAGTAGCTGGGATTACAGGTGCCTGCCACCATGCCCGGCTAATTTTTTGTATTTTAGTAGAGACGGGGTGTCACCATGTTGCCCAGGCTGGTCGCAAACTCCTGAGCTCAGGCAATCCAACCCTCTCGGCCTCCCTAAGTGCTGGGATTAGAGACGTGAGTCACTGCTCCCAGCCGAATTCAAATTTCAATCCACCCACCCTATTGCATGTGCCCCACATACACACATGTTCACACACACATACATACTTCACATCGATACATTAAAAAAATCTTAGTCAGTATTCTAAGACAGGCCAATGCTTGGAAATGGAGAAACAAAGATATAATAAGTAAAGCTATAAAAATTAATGAATGTAAATAAAAGAGTAATCAATTGTTATAGGAGATACAGTTGTATATTATATTGGATATAGTGGGATTGCAGAGTGTGGAATGCCCTGCCTTTTCAAGAGTGTCAGTAGAACTTTCATAGAGAAGATTAGACTCTCAATTTTGAAAGACAACCAGCCACTCATTGAAGAGAGGTATTGACAGGTAGTTAGTAGATAATAATTGAATGTAAAATTAGACTACTGATGTAAAGTTTTGCAAAGTGTGTTTGTCAGAACATTAGATTCATAGGATATTTTTTTAAAAGATCTGTATACATAAGCTAGGCAAACAACCTAAATAGGTTAAACAAAGAAATACAATTTGGATTTCTTCTCGATTATCTTATTTCATAGTTCCCTGTAGAATATCTCAAAGTTTTCCCTTTGCTGATGAGATAAGACTTTCCAAGCTGGTGGGACTATAGAGCTTGTTTTGAAAATTATTAAAACGCCTTTAGCTAGGTAGAATTTCTTAGGACACGGTTCTCCAAAGAGCCCCTTTTGCAGATGCTGTGTTTGGGTCATTCCTCTTCTGATATATGTGTAATGTGAGTTTCAGGATGTTAATAATTTTTCACAATTGTCACTTAGTGTGTTTATTACATCCTCTTACAGAATACTTCCTTTTGATAATTCTCTAAGCTGGATTACCACATTGTTCTGTATAGCTCCTTCTAAGGCTTGCCTCGTTTCAGCTAATTATGCACTTAGATAATCAGTCACTGTCCAGTCTCCAAACAAGTTCATTTCTAGGAATTTGTGCTCTCAAGAGTCAGATGGGCATTCCTTCATTAACGACGATGTGGTATTAACTTTAAGTGGCCTTTCTTCTATTATTGAAGATAAGTATAAGAAATAAGATAAGTATAGAAAAATAATAAAAAAGCAGCTAGCATCATTCTTAGTTTTCAAAGCTTTTGACTGAGTCAAATAGCTCTAGCTGTGGAAGAAGGGACTCGAGGAAAACAACAACAAAATAACACAATGAAAAATACAAAGGGAATATAATTAACAACAATTAAATCCTACTGTGTCTTTTCACACCTGCCCATGTAGAATCTCAGCTTTTTCATAGTTTTCATAGTTTCCCAGTGGATTTGTCACATGAGCTTGAGAAAAATCTCATCTTTAAGATGGTACCGCTGCTGTGTTGCTAGGCATCTGCTGTGTGCCACTTTGTTGAGGCCCAACTTATACTTTAGACTCCAAAACTGTGCAATGTGCACTTGTAACACGTGGGTGAATACTCCATCCTATTAGTGTTACTTCCAAATCAGCGATAATGGTGTCCCAGTTTCTCACAGTTCTTGGTGAAAACAAAAGCAGACAAACAAAACCTATTTTAGTTTATAACGCTCTCTCAAATGCATTATCACAATTTATCCCCACAACAAGGGGGTAAAACAGGTATCATTATTCTCATTTTATACATGAAGAATGTGAGGCAAAATGGGTGTCAAAACAAGAGTCCTTTTGTTCTCTTCAAATGTTCTCTGAAGCACCATTTTCCAGGATGGAAATCACTTCCAAATAGGCTTGGAATAGATCTCAGCAGAATCCAAAATACTGGTATCTATGTTCAGGAAAAATAGTTACAGCTGTCTTTCCATATCCTAGGCTTCCTCTTTGCTGATTCCATAACAAAAAAATTTGAAAAATAAAAAATAGCAATACATCAATAAAAAATAACATGAAAGCAATGCAGTATAACAACTATTTACATAGTATTTATATTATATTAGGCATTAAAAGTAATCTAGAGATGATTTAAAGTATACAGGACAATGTGCATAGATTATACTCAAGTATTATAACATTTTACCTCAGAGACACAAGCATCTGTGGATTTTGGTATCTGTGGGGTTCCTGAAACCCATCCCTTATGACTGTTGAGAGAATACTGTACTCGTCAAGCTGTCACTATACTAGTAAAATCATTTATTGCTTTATGATATTAACATGCAATCTGCTTAGCAATTGCTAGTACTTCTCGGGGTTTCTGCTGTAGCACTGGTCCAACATCATAGGATCCCTCCTTCTGATGACTGTGATGTTTCCTGTAATCCTAAAGCACATTTTTATAGTCTTTATTTGCTCCACATCTAAATTAATATATACATTTACATAGATATCATGCTATATATAAAATAGAACTTATAAAACAATTACTTGGTATACCTGTTCTGAACTGGCCACCCCATAGCAGGATAGATATTTTAAAATAGATATATCCACACGAATCATGAAAATTGAAATTGTGACAATAAGTTTGCATGCCATCATGTTGAAACATCTGTGTATGTAGAGCACTGCCTTAGATTTCCCATCTAAACAAGAATCATACATTTCAAAAAGAAAAAAAAAAACAGCAACAATACTTGCCATTGATTCACATTAATAATTCATCTTTACTGATTTTGAGTACAAGAATATTGTCTTCATTTTCCAAATGTGGAAAAGAAAGTTCATGAAATGGTGTATACCGGAAATGAAGCTGGAGTCATGATTCAGACCTTTGCGTGCCAAAACTCATGCTTTCTTTACAGTAGCTGAATGATCTCTAAGGTTTTTATGGACCTCATGTTCTCTAAGTCTATTCCTTCAATCGACAAGTATGTTTTGAGCATCATCTATGTGACAAGCATTGTGTTAGGTGCTTGAGATAGAATTTCTTGTTCTCAGGGAGTTTAACTTGAAACTGATGAGTGGGTAATGATAAGGCGGGAGACGTAACGGCAAACAATACATAGCTAGAAAGATAAATAAATTCAGATACATTTTTAACAGCAAACAATACATAGAAAGATAAATAAACTCAGATACATTTTTAAAGTGTAAAATTACTAAAGATGGTGGAGGATGTGGAATGATGGGTACACAATATATCATTTAGTGGTTAAAGAGAACAGCAGAAGATGAGGCCTGAGCGTTAACCTGGACCACCTCATACAAGGTCTTACAGGTCATGGTAAAAAGTTTTAAAATTTTTTTCTTAAAGCAACTGGGGTGTTTTAGGGGAATGGTATCATCCGATTTACATTTTAATAGATTACTTTGGCTATTGTGTAGAAATAAATTGGCCGGGGCGAAAGCAAAAGTAGATAAACCATTCATAAATATATTCCATCATTCAGACAAATCATGCAGTGTTTTGGGCTATGGTAATAGCGGTGGCTATAATTCTTTATAATCCCAGAAGTTTCTATATTATTCTTGTTTTTCTAAAATATTTAATTACACAGAAGTTGGACACTTTCTGGCTCTGATGAAATCATTTCTTCAAAAACTGTTGCCAACTTCGATTCATTCGCTGAGTGTGAAGGGACACACCAGGGTGCCCTGGGCGGCTTTTCTTCAATCCGTTCCCTCCTGACAACCCTCTTCAGTCCATCACATGTAGGGAAGATGGGTTTCTTTCTCTGTCCCCCAAGGAAATTCCTTTGCTTTTTTATATATTTTCTTGTCCTAATTTCTGAGGCACTTATTTTTAAACACTGACAGATTTAGAGAGAGAAAGAAAGATGAGAGTCATGTGTTGTAATGGTATATATATATATATATATATATATATGAAAGGAAGTTGAAAATACATGGCATAGTCATAGATCAGAGGAGAGGCTGGCAGCATGGTAAAGACTGCTCAGGCATTCCCACTGCCTTTTGTTTGCTTTGATTCAAATACAGTTTTCTGGGATTCATTTGCAGCTGGCCAGGGCACAAGGGACCATGCCACAAGTAGGTGATCTCAACAGGAACCAATATTTGACCACGGGACTACAGTGGATAACAGAACCTCATGACCTCAAATGGCAGATGAAAACAAAGCACGGCTACAGGACAGGAGGGGCTGGAGTGTCTGCAAGGTTATTGGAACAAATACGCAACATGTAGATTGACCTCATACAGTGGGTCTACAAGCCCATTAATACAAGATCCCAAAATCCGGTGTTTATTTCTATCATCCTGTACCCACCTAACTTGCTTCAGATCTGCTTCTGCATTTAATTTCTCTATCCTCTTCATATTACTCCTGTTAGTCCTTTAACTCAAGTACCTTTCAAGGACTCTGAATTTAACTTATCACTGCTTTCCATGCATTGGAGAGTCTCAGCTCTTATACCTTCCACAGCAGAGTTCGTTGGATTGAACCAAACTAAACTCCCTTTATCTGTGACTGGTCGGCACTTTTGTTTTCCCACCTTATTTCCTATTCAGGGAGAGAGAGGGAATTCAGATACTGAAACACCGGTACAAAAAAAAAAAAAGACAGCATATTTTTGAAATGGCATCAGGAAGGGTACTTCTCAAGAAGCATATCATGAGTCATCTCTGAAGTTGAGGAAGAAGACCAAAAAATATTCTTCAGGCAATATCAGTAACAAATTATCCGCTACAAAAACAGAATGAGGAATGGTCATAACACTGGAACTGGGCTAAGCTTTTATTAGAAATTCTGTGGCAAAAGCTGGGAAGAGTTGTATAATTTAAAAGGTTGGACAAAAGTAAGTTAGTTTACCTATACTTCAGTGTAGCAGCCTCATGCTCCTCCACAGGAGTGAATATTGTTTTGGAAAGACAACACATTTCCTCATCAAAGATACTGGTTTAAAAAAAATCTTTATTTTTCTATTCTATTTTCTGGTATTGTGTCCTTCTATTTAAACTTATAATGATGGGATGATGCAATAATAATATATTAATAATTGTAAATAATAATACTAGAATTCAAACACATTGCTTTTTGATATTTTATCTAATCACAGAATGGTCTGTATATAGCTTTGTGTACTGCTCTGTCCTTGTTTGTGTGTGTGCATGGATATGAGCGTGTGTGTGTTAGCATTCTGCCTTTTTACTAAAGATATTGGCATGATACTTCAGTTTTATACACAATCTTCATACGTGTTAGTTTTCTATCATTTCCATAAGAAATTACCACAAATTTATGGTTTAATACACACAAATTTATCATGTCAAAGTTCTGTAGGTAAGAAGTCTTAGGCTGGGTTGGCTCTTCAGATCAGGGTCTCATAGAGCTGAAATCGAGGTGATGACAGGGCTGTATTCCTTAAAGGAGGCTCTGCAGAAGAGTCCACTTCTAAACATTCAGATTATTGGTTGAATTTAGTACCTTGTCATTGTAAGATTAAATCCTGCATGTCTGTGCTGACTATCAATGTAGTGGAAGCTGGGACATCCTGATTTTCCAGAGACTTCTCCCTGGTTTTTGCATGAAGCCCCCTGTATCTCAGTACTAGCAATGCCACATCAAATCCTTCTCACCCTTGATTTGTTTCTGGATTCATCTTCTGCCTCATGTCTTCTACTCCTTCTGCTAGTCTATCTCTTCCATTTTAGCTGGGCAAAGTTCTCTGATTTTATAGGTTCATGCGGTTAGACTGTTCGATCCAGTTAATGCAAGATTATCTCCTTATGTTAAGGTCTGTGACCTCATTTTCCCATGTAAAATCTCTTTGGCAATGTAAGATAACATTCATAAGTTCCACTGATTAGGATGTGGACATCGTTAGGGGGAAGGTCATTATTTAGCCTATCAAAATATATGTCATCTTTAATCACTTTATTATTTTGATATATCACAATATTAAAGAATATTTTTGAAGATAGGATACATATTATATATATTTGAATTTTTGTTTTGCAATTGTAAATCATGTATCTATTATTATCTAGAGCTTTTGAATTATTTCTTTTAATTAAATATCAAGTAATTAAATTATTAGATGCATGGATGCAAACAGTTTATTGCTATATTGATTTATAATAGGTTTATGCCAATCTCTAAAGCTCAGCCCTAAAAGATTGAATAATTTCTTAACTACCTTACCAGCATTGGGTTTACACATTTTTAGAGGTTTGTTTCTAGCCTAAAATTGTTATAGAATGTTAACATTTTGTCACATACACATTACAATTTATATGCCTTCCTGTGTAAAGTGTCTTCAACATTATTTTCGTATTTATTTTTTGGCATCTTGGTGTTTTGTGTAAGCTTCTTAAAATTACAGAAATTACCCCTTTATCTGTCACATGTGGAGACAACACTTTTCCATATAGGGGGTTACTCTATTTTAGCTTAGTGTTTTTTCAATGTAGATAGTTTATCTTTTTAACCATTTAAACATGCCATAGTTTTTTTTATTATTATTCTTTTTGATTTAAGTCTAAGAACGTTATCATTATTTCACAACTCTTACCAATTGTTTTATTTCTTCAAACTTTCTCATACTGGTGTAAATATAATATTTCATCTCCCTTTCAAGAACTGATTTGTGTACTTGGCATTTTTCAACAGAGGGCAGCATTTTACATTTGTTCTGCTTTGTGGGTGCATATTTCAACCACAGAACACCAAATGTCATTCTGAAATCTGTTCAGCACATACAGCAAACCAGAACAACATGTACAAGTATATTTCTGTGGAAACAAAGGTTGCATTTTCTTATTACAGAGCTTCTGGGAGATTCTTAAATCTTCTTTGGAATGCTATAAGTGATCTTTAAATGAATATTTGTGGTGAAAACATTTTTTAAAAAGAATGTATGTTTGAAAAAACTGAGTCAGTTTTAGAAAGCAGCTATGACAGATGCTCTCTACAGAGCTTTATTAGAATTGAGTATGACTGAACAACTAAGACAATAAAGCTTGAATTTGCTGCAGCCCATGTAACCAATTTGGGACAAGAATTGCTGTTAAAACTCTATGACTTAATTTTGTTAAGAAGTCTGCATTGTGGTTTTAATTGTCTTCATGATAAATTATGAATATTTTCTGTAGCTTGTGATGCCTTTTGTATTCTAGCCCCAGGATTCAAAATACAGTCAAGTATTCTTTCTCTAGTTTACTTTCCAGGCAGGATTAGTATTTCTCACCTTGGTCCTCATCCTGTTTTGCTGTCTATTCTTTTTGGTTGTTTGTTGTTGTTGTTTGTTTGTGTGTGGGCTTTTTTTTTTTTTTTTTTTTTTTTTTT
>NW_016814668.1:680763-699803 GCF_001698545.2 Rhinopithecus bieti | reverse complement strand
GGGTTTTTTTTTTTTTTTTTTTTTTTTTTTTTGGAGATGGAGTCTTACTCTGTCATCCAGGCTGGAGTGCAGTGGTACCATTTCAGCTCACTGCAACCTCGCCATCCCAGGTTTAAGTGATTCTCGTGCCTCAGCCTCCTGAGTAGCTGAGATTACAGGCACATGCCACCATGCCCAGCTAATTTTTGCATTTTTAGTAGAGATGAGTTTTTACCATGTTGGTCAGGCTGGTCTCAAACTCCTGACCTCGTGATCTGCCTACCTCAGCCTCCCAAAGTGCTGGTAATACAAGCATGAGCCACTGCACCCAGCCTGCTGTCTATTCTTTACTTTCTTGTTAGACCCTAGACTGTCCTAGGACCAATCATTTTCTTATTATCTGTATACACCAGAATTTGATCATACTGGAGAGCATATAATAGGTGTTCAATAAATATTAAATGGAATGATACTGAGTTTAATAATTTTCTGCTTATTGGAGTGGTGATACTTTTTTTTGAATTTCTAGTATTTGTCTAATACATGTAGTCCCTGGACTTGGTCTCATGTCAATAAAAAATATTTTGGTAAACAAGGTGGCTTTTTATTTGGGGGATTTTGTAGAACATAACCTGATGTTTTTGTAAAACATTTTGAAATTATTGATAGAAACATACAAATGGACCTATCAGTTCATAAGTAAAGTAAGTTTCAAGGTATATCCACTCTTGATTTCTGAATGCATTAGGGTCTTAGGGTTGTGGAGGTGGAAAGCAAAGAGAGAACTTAGAAATTTTATATTTTAGGAGTTCTGAATTGTCTGGACTGAAATGAAAACAAGAAATAAGGTTGTCTGCCATATATTTTTGCAAGACAGCATAAGTGAGTGGAAATTCATAATTCTTTGAAATGCTATGGAATTGACAAAGGGCCTAACATTTGGTAAGACTTTAAATGTAAATTTAAAATATATATATATAGAATTATTTTTTCAATTCCTCAGCCCACTTTTTGATGGGATTCTTTGTTATTTTCTTGCTAATTTGAGTTCCTTGTAGATAAATGGCGAAGAAACATATGAAAAATTGCTGAACATCACTGATGATCAGAGAAATTAAAATCAAGAATGCAAGAATGGCCACACACAAAAAAATTAAAATATTCTAGATGTTGGCATGGTTTCAGTGAAAAGAGAACACTCCTACACTGTTGGTGGGAATGTAAACTAGTACAATTACTATGGAAAACAATGTGGAGATTCCTTAAAGAACTAAAACTACCATTTGATCCTGTAATCCCACTAGTGGGTATCTACCCAGAGGAAAGTGTTATACAAAAAAGATACTTGCACACACATGTTTAAAGCAGCACAATTTGCAATTGCAAAAATATAGAGCCAGCACACATGCCCATCAATCAATGAGTATTTAAAGATGTTGTGGTATATATATGATGGAATACTACTCAGTCACAAAAAGAAACGAATCAATGGCATTCGCAGCAACGTGGATGAAACTAGAGGTTATTATCCTAAGTGAAGTAACTCAGGAATGGAAAACCAAACATTGTATGTTCTTAATTATAAGGGGAGCTAAGCTGTGAGAATGCAAAGGAATAAGAATGATACAATGGACTTTGGGCATTCAGGGGAAAGGCTGGGAGGCAGGTGAGGGATAAAAAACTACAAATTGGGTTCAGTGTATACTGCTCAAGTGATGGGTGCACCAAAATCTCACACATCACCACTAAATAACGTACTCATGTAACCAAATACCACCTGCTCTCTGGAAACCTATGGAAATAAATAATTTTTAGAAGTATAAATAAAAAATAAATCTTATCTGCTCTCAAAATAAAATAAAATTAAATAAATGATAGAATCCCTCTTGGAGTTCCCATAGAGTAAATACTCCAATTGTGGCTGCGCAGTGTTGAAGCACTTTAGGAGTGAGTCCAAAGTGCTTGCACTCAATTAATTGAATAGTTACCGAATGTTTCCCATGAGCCAAAGACTCTGCCGTATACGTAGGACACCATAATAGAGAAGATAGTATATCTGTATAGTGTTACCAAAGTCCTAGAATAACATTGCTCATTAAATGTTCCTGTCTTTTAGATGATTCAAGATCCAGCACATTGACTGCAAATGCTCTTTTCTCATCTCTACTAGTCAAAATTCTTCAAAACTCATCACCAGGATCAACCGTCTTCACTCAATTATCTCTGTTACATCCCATATTTAAAATATTTCTTTTGGAATACAATGTGAACTTGGGATATTATTGTGCTGTGACTTACCTAGAGAGGGGACTCCTTAGGAGAAACATACTGTCCCTTACTCATTATTTCTGCTTCACACTAGGCCTAGTACAAAGTGTAGGATTGTAGAATGAATAAATCAAAGGATATCTGGATAATAAATGACGAATAATTTGCAAACGTATATTTGCTTTTTTATTATTAAGTATTCCAAGTAGTAGGAAAATAAAATTGTATTCCTACATCCCAGACTGAAAAATGGAGATATTTTCCACATCACCTTTAGGTATTTTTAAAAATAGAAATAATTTTTTACAGATGGAACACCATTAGTATCTCTCATTATTTACCCTTTTCCATCCTTTCATTTAAAATATTCTTAAAATGTGTGTTTATTTTCTTTTCATGTATATTTTAACTTTAAATGTATAGCCCAGTAAAGATATGTAGTGTTATTTACACTTATTAACCATAAATGCTAACACTGCCTATAATGTTTTTGCAACTTGGTTCTTTCACTCTATATCATGCTTCCAAAATTTATTTTAACAAATAGATAAACTATTTTTATATAAAGGCTAGGCAATATTTATGAATAGAACACAGGTATCCACTTTACTACAGATGAATATTTTGGAAGAATACAATTTATCGATATTATTAAAATGCTAATTAGTCCTTCTGTGCATACCCTCAACTTCTATAGTGGTATTACTTGGATGGTTGTCCTCTATAAATCTCATATTGAAATGTGATTCTCAATGTAGGAGGTATGTCCTAGTGGGAGGTATTGGATCATGGAGACAGATTCCTCATTAATGGCTTAGTACTTGTATTAATCTATACTCACCCTGCTATGAAGAAATGTCTGAGACTGGGTAATTTATACATGAAAGAGATTTAATTGACTCACAGTTCCACATTGCTGGGGAGGTCCCAGGAAACTTACAATTATGGCAGAAGGCAAAGGAGAAGCAGGCACCTTCTTCACAGGGTCACAGGACAGAATGAGTGCCAGCAGGGGAAATGTCAGATGCTTATAAAACCATGAGATCTTGTGACACTCACTCACTATCAAGAGAACAGCAAGGGGGAACCACCCCCATAATCCAATTACTTCCATATGGTCTCTGGTCCCACCCTTGACACATGGGGGTTATGAGAATTGCAATTCAAGGTGAGATTTGGGTGAAGACACAGAGCTAAACTATATTCCACTTCTGACCCTTCCAAATATCATGTCCCTTTCATATTTCAAAACCAATTATCCCTTCCCAACAGTACCACAAAGTCTTAACTAATTTCAGCATTGACTCAAAAGTCCATAGTTCAAAATCTCATCTAAGACAAGGCAAGTCCCTTCCACCTGTGAGCCTGTAAAATCAAAAGCAAGTTAGTTACCTCCTAGAAACAATGTGGGTACAAGCATTGGATAAATGCTCCCATTCTAAATGGGGAAAATTGGACAAATTGAAGGGTTACAGGTCCCGTGAAATTCCAAAATTAAATAGAGCAGTAGTTAAACCTTAAAGTTCAAAATGATCTCCTTTGACTCCATGTCTTTCATACAGGTCACACTGATTCAAGTGGTGGGCACCCATGGCCTTGGGCAACTCTGTCCCTGTGCCTCTGAATGGTACAGCCCCACTCCCAGCTGCTTTCACAGACTGGTGTTGAGTGTCTCTGGATTTTCCAGGTGCACAGTGCAAGCTGTTGGTGGATATACAATTCTGGGGTCTGGAGAATAGTGTCCCTCTTCTCACAGCTCCCCTAGGCAGTGCCCCAGTGGGGACTCTGTGGGGGGGCTCCAACCCTACATTTTCCTTCTGCATGGCCCTAGCAGAGTTTCTCCATGAGGACTGCACTTCTGCAGCAAATTTCTACCTAGACATACAGGCATTTCCATAAATCCTCTGAAATCTAAGCAGAGATTCTCAAACCTCAATTCTTGTCTTCTGTGCACACAGAGGACCAACACCACATGGAAGCTGCCAAGGCTTGGGGCTTGCACCCTGTGAAGTAACAGCCCAAGTTGTATGTTAGCCCCTTGTAACCACAGCTGGGATATAGGGCACCAAGTCCTGAGGGTGAACTGAGCAGAAGTGGGGCTCCGGGTCTGGCTGACAAAATAATTTTTCCTTCCTAGGCCTCCAGGCCTGTGATGAGAGAAGCTGCCAGAAAAGTCTCTGACATGCCATGGAGATATTTTCCCTATTGTCATGGTGATTAACATTTGACTCCTTGTTCTTTGTGCAAATTTCTGCAGCCAGCTTGAATTTCTCCTCAGGAAATGGGTTTTTCATTTTTATTGCATCATCAGACTGCAAATTTTCTAAACTTTTATGCTCTGCTTCCCTTTTTAAACATAAGTTCCAATTCCAAACCACCTCTTTGTGAATGCATAAAACTGAATGCTTTTAAGAGCACCCAAGTCACCTCTTGAACCCTTTGCTACTTAGAAATTTCTTCTGCCAGATACCCTCAGTCATCTCTCTCACGTTTGTAGTTCCACAGATCTCTAGGGCAGGGGGAAAATGCCATCAGTCTCTTTGCTAAAGCATAGTAAGAGTCACCTTTATTTATTCCAGTTACCAACCAGTTTTTCTTCTCCATCTGAGACCACCTCAGCCTGGACTTTATTGCCCATATCACTATCAGCATTTTGGTCAAAGCCATTCAACAAGTCTCTAGGAAGTTCCAAACTTTCCCACATCTTCCCGTCTTATTCTGAGCCCTCTAAACTGTACCAACCTCTGCCCTTTACTCAGTGCCAAAGTTGCCTCCACATTTTCAGGTATCTTTATAGCAGTGCCCCACTACCTTGGTACAAATTTACTGTATTTGTCCATTCTCACACTACTATCAAGAAATGCCCTAGACTGGGTAATTTATAAATGAAAGAGGTTTAGTCTACTCACAGTTCCGCATTGCTGGGGAAACTGCAGGAACCTTACAATCATGAAAAAAAGGCAAAGGAGAAGCAGGCATCTTCTTCATAGAGTGGCAGGACACAGGCCATTCAGGAAGGGAAAATGCCAGACAGTTTTAAAACCATCGTATCTGGGGAGACTCACTCAATATCATGAGAACAGCGTGGGGGAAACCACCACCATGATCCAGTTACCTCCACCTGGTCCCACCCTTGACACATGGGGAATACGGGGATTACAATTTGAGGTGAGGACACAGAATCAAACCATATCAACACCATTCCCTTGGTGATATGTGAGTTGTCACTCAGTAAGTTCACACAAGATCTGGTTGTTTAAAAGAGTGTGAGACCAGACACAGTGGCTGATGCCCATAATCCCAGCATTTTGGGTGGCCGAGACAGGCAGATCACCTGAGCTCGGGAGTTCAAGACCAGCCTGGGCAACATGGTGAAACCCTGTCTATACTAAAAATACAAAACTTAGCTGGGCATGGTGGCACAAATCCTGTAATCCCAGCTACTCAGGAAACTGAGACAGGAGAATTGCTTGAATCCGGGAGGCAGAGATTGCAGTGAGCCAAAATCACGCCATTGTACTCCAGCTTGGATGACAGAGGGAAACTCCATTTATTTAAAAAAAAAAAAAAAAAAAAGTCTGAGACCTCATCATTCTCCCTCTTGCTCTTACTTTCACCATGTGATACCACCTGCTCTCCCTTTGTCTTCCATTGTGATTGCAGGCTTCCTGGGGCCCTGTGCCCTCAGCAGAAGCAGCTACTAGTGCCATGCTTTTATAGCCTACAGAACCATAAGCTGATTAAGCCTTTCTTCTTTATTAATTACCCAGCCTCAGATGTTTCTTAGCAGTGAATCAAGAATGGACTAATACATATAGATGTTTCCCTTGCTCCACAAAGTTTGTAAAATGTTGCATATTCATAAGCAGGGTGTATTTTTCTGATTACTTAAATCTTCACCGAACTTTAATTCTATTCCATTTATCCTTTTAAAACCTTATGCCACTTCTTCACTCCTTTAATTATTCTAGATTGATACTACATTAACATTATGTTAGTACATCTCTTGCCGCCTTTTTTTTTTGAGACAGAGTCTCGCTCTGTCGCCCAGGCTGGAGTGCAATGGCGTGATCTCAGCTCACTGCAACCTCTGCCTCAGTCTCCCAAGTAGCTGGGACTAGAGGCACATGTCACCATGCCTGGCTAGTTTTTGTATTTTAGTAGAGACAGGGTTTCACAATGTTGGCCAAGATGGTCTCGATCTCCTGACCTCATGATCCAACCACCTCAGCCTCCCAAAGTGCTGGGATTACAAGTGTGAGCCACCACACCCAGCTCATCTCTTGCTTCTTAAAATGTCTCTCAAATTTGTCTTAGCTACTCCTACCCCTTTACTCTAAAAGATTAATTTTAGATCAACTTATCAAAGTCTATAATAAATTCTATGGGGAATTGTGTTGAGAATCATATCTAATTTTTTTTATTATATTTTAAGTTCTAGGGTACATGTGCACAATATGCAGGTTTGTTACTTACGTATACATGTGCCTTGTTGGTGTGCTGCACCCATTAACTCATCATTTACACTAGGTATTTCTCCTAATGCTATCCCTCCCCCCACCCCCACCCCATGATAGGCCCCAGTGTGTGATGTTCCCTGACCTGTGTCCACGTGATGTCATTGTTCAATTTCCACCTATGACTGAGAACACGTGCTGTTTGGTTTTCTGTTCTTGTGATAGGTTGCTCAGAATGATGGTTTCCAGCTTCATCCATGTCCCTACAAAAGACAAGAACTGATCCTTTTTTATGACTGCATAGTATTCCATCATGTATATGTGCCACATTTTCTTAATCCAGTCTATCATTGATGGGGATTTGGGATGGTTCCAAGTCTTTGCTATTGTGAATAGTGCCACAATAAACATACATGTGCATGTTTCCTTATTTCAGCATGATTTATAATCCTTTGGGTATATCCCCAGTAATGGGATGGCTGGGTCAAACGTTATTTCTAGTTCTANTATGCTATCCCTCCCCCCACCCCCACCCCATGATAGGCCCCAGTGTGTGATGTTCCCTGACCTGTGTCCACGTGATGTCATTGTTCAATTTCCACCTATGACTGAGAACACGTGCTGTTTGGTTTTCTGTTCTTGTGATAGGTTGCTCAGAATGATGGTTTCCAGCTTCATCCATGTCCCTACAAAAGACAAGAACTGATCCTTTTTTATGACTGCATAGTATTCCATCATGTATATGTGCCACATTTTCTTAATCCAGTCTATCATTGATGGGGATTTGGGATGGTTCCAAGTCTTTGCTATTGTGAATAGTGCCACAATAAACATACATGTGCATGTGTCTTTATAGCAGCATGATTTATAATCCTTTGGGTATATCCCCAGTAATGGGATGGCTGGGTCAAACGTTATTTCTAGTTCTAGACCCTTGAGGAATTGCCACACTATCTTCCACAATGGTTGAACTAATTTACACTCCCACCAACAGTGTAAAAGCGTTCCTATTTCTCCACATCCTCTCCAGCGCCTGTTGTTTCCTGACTTTTTAATGATTGTCATTCTAACTGGCATGAGATGGTATCTCACTGTGGTTTTGATTTGCATTTCTCTGATGACCAGTGATAATGAGCATTTTTCCATGTGTCTGTTGGCTGCACAAATGTCTTATTTTGAGAAGTGTCTGTTCATATCCTTTGCCTACTTTTTGATATGAGGATCATATTGAATTTTCAATGTTACTTCTGATGTCCCTTTTGTCTGATTTAGCTATCAAGTTTTCTTAATCTCCTAAAATTAGGAGGGAAGAAGTTTCTATTTTCTGAATTTCTTGTTAATCACAAAGACTATATTTTGAGTGTAGTAGATACATTGCTTATTCGATTCATTAAAGGATCATCGACCCAGTTTTTTATTCATTATATATTATTAATAATTATAGTGTTTTATAAAATTACAAAACTTAACTAAGTTTTAAAACATATGGTTTTATGATTTAAAGTCTCTTTTAGACATAATTATGTTTCCTTTAAAGTTTGGCGTTATTATTGCCTTTTCTTATGCTCTTTTGAGTTTGTTTTTGCTAGAAATTACTAATATTACCTTTTGTGGACTTTTATTTTTTATTTTACATATTCTTTTGTATTTCTGTATTTGATCTATTTTATTAACTTATTCAATTTAATATATCAAGATTCATGACTCTATTTTTCTCTTCTTCACTTTATTTGTCCAGAGACATCTCCTGTCTACTTTTCACTTTTGAAAATTTGCTCATAGCAGTGTTTGCAAACAGAGAAAAGAGAGGGGAGATGGAAGAAGTAGCTCGTATGTATATATTATACATATAATTTTGGCTTCTTTTTTTAAAAATGGATCCTGCCATTAAAATATTCTGTTCAAAGACACCTAGCCACTCCCTTGTATGGAAAACCATAGGATCACTGCCATAGCAAATGCACCTTTAATCCATCATTGCATCTTGGACCTTCCCTGTCCTCCACCAACCCAGCACAGCCTTGCAGTCCACAACTCCCACACCAACCAGACTCTTTCTTCCAAAAACCACTGCCTTCCATGGCAGACACATGCCTCCTCCTTTCAGAGGCAGGCTGGACTTCCAGAAAACTGGCTTTTTCACCCTATCCTCATCCTTCTGTGCCTTTGAATTGTCCATCTTCCCTAAAGCCAGTCCTATGAGATTAGATAATGTCTAATGAAGTTTTCTCAAGGACAGCAAAGCAGCAAGAACACACCAATATATGTTCTTAAGGGGATAAACCCCTTGAGAAGAGCTCACTCTATTACTTTTACCAAAACATACCTTTTACCAAAACATAAATGCATGGGGAAATAAGGGCAAATTGACTCCATTGCTGCCTCTTTTCAAGCCTTACAGGCATCTCTGAGCTGATGGCTAGTCTGCCTGTTAACCTAATCCTTATTTATTTTCAGTCCAATCATAAAACTTAGTTTTTTTTCAAATGTTTCAACATATAGTAATTTTATTATTTCTGTAACAGTAAAATAATTTTTTATTTAAATGTGTCTTCTCTGTTATAAATGAGTTAATAAAGGTGACTTTTTCCTGAAGGATGTCTTTATTTATTGTTTAATACTATTTTTTTATTATTAATTTAAAATTTAATTGTCATAGGGTCACAGAACTCTGTATTATATTGATTTTTTGAAGTGTGCTAAATTGCCTTGCATGCCTAGTGCATGGAATATTAGCTAAAATATTCTAGATCTCTTTGAAGAATGTTTTATATCATTTTTTGATTTAGATACTTACATATCAACTAAGGAGCTAATTTTCCATTCACATTTTTACAACTAGTCTAATTTAAAAAAAAATTATCCAGCTTTATTGGGGTAGAGCTGACAAATAAAATTGTATATATTTATTTAAGATATACAAGGAAATGATTTGAGATATATATGTATACATGTATATGATTACTACAATTAATTTAGTCAATACATCTATCACTTTACATAGTTACTGTTTCTAGTTTTTTGACTAATACATTTATCTTTTTTGATTGTGACATATCAAAATTCCCAGTATAATTGTGAATTTGTTACCTTTCCTTTACTTATTTATTTACCACTATTTATTGTCAAACTATATGACAATCTAAGTCCTATATTAGTCAGGATTCTCTAGAGGGACAGAACTAATGGGATAGATGTGTATATAAAGGGTAGTTTATTAAGGAGTATTGACTTAATGATCACAAAGTGAGGTGCCTTTTAATAGGTCCTCTGCAAGCTGAGGAGCAAGGAAGCCAGTCTGAGTCCCACCGCTGAAGAACTTGGAGTCTGATGTTTGAGGGCAGGGAGCATCTAGTATGGGAGAAAGATGTAAACCGGGAGGCTAAGCCAGTCTAATCTTTCCATGTTCTTTTGCCTGGTTTTATTATGGCTGTGCTGGTAGCTGACTAGATTGTGCCCACCCAGATTGAGGATGGGTATGCCTTTCTCAGTTCACTGACTTAAATGTTAATCTCCTTTGGCAACACCCTCACAGACACACCCAGGAACAATACTTTGCAAACTTCAATCCAATCAAGTTGACACTAAATATTAACCATAAGTCCATTATTTTTATTTTATTTATTTATATTTTGGTTGATCCCTTTGTATATTTGTTGCATCTTCACAATGTTTTTAGTTGTATTTGTTTGACGTTAGTGTTACAAAACCAGATACCATATGTCTTCTTTTAACTAGTAGTACCTTGATATATCTTTTGATATTTCTTTATTTTGGAACTTTCTCTCTTTATTCTCTCTTTCTCTCTTTATGCTTGTGTTTAAATATGTCCATTATAGACTGAATAAAGCTGGCTTTTAAATATATACTCCTAATTCTCTTTTCATAAATTCATTTAATGATCTCTTGTTAACTCATACACCTTAACTTTTTAAAAACTCTCTCATATTTGCATTATATTTTCTTTATCTGGTAGGCGGGCATAGATGTTAATTATTTTTCTTGTGATTTCCTCTAAATTTGAAGATATAAACTGATCCAAAAACTTTGCTAAAAAATGTGGAGAAAGTCAGTATTTAACCACAATACCAAATGTGTGAGGTTTTCACATGTTTTAATTACACATTTAATAACATATTCTCTTCTACTATTATTAGTGTGAAATAGAGTTTCACTTTTCATTTTTTCCATTAAAATAGTCATTATTACTTTTTACGCAGCCAACAGTTGATTTTACTGGCATGTTATCAACATCTGTTTTCACCATTTTCCCCTAAAACTTATTTATGGATTTCCTTTTTCTGTTGTCAATCTGAACTCTTCAGTAACTCTTTTTTAGTGAAGAACCATGTGTGCTAAAGTCCACTGCTCTTCGTAAGTAGGAAAACATCTGCATTTCCTTTTTACTCCTGTTGGACATCTTATGGAATTCTAAGTTGAGTTTGATTCTTAGAATTATAGACATTTCCCTGTGCTTATTTCTATTGTATTTGTATGTTTACTTCCCTGTCCTCTTTTATAACCTTTTCTACTGCAAATCCTCAATTTGTATGTCAAGAGAAAGGAGTAGAGAACATCGATTGCTTCATATTTGGGTGCTTTCAGGATGGTGTGACAGAAGGGCAAGGTAGGTAGTGAACTGAAGATTCTGCTGGCAAAAAGTGAGATGACCAGGAACAAAAAAAAAAAGAAAAGAAAATGAATGATTTTACTAATTGATTTATTTTACTTATCACACCTTTTGGTGGACCCCACATTAAGAAAATTCAATGCATAGGAAATCCAAAACTTCCCAATCACTTGGAGACTTCCATTCTCATCCTCAACCCTGGCTCAGACTTGTATCCCACGAAGACACCACACTGTAGGGATGCAATGACTGTTCTAGCTAGGTTGTCTTCACTCCCTACCACACGAGTCTAAATTTCAAACACAGATCTTTTTATTTCCTCCAAGAATCCTGATGCTGGGTATCCTAGTGTGAAATAGATTTAACTGGTGATATACTTTGGATGTGTGTCCCCACCCAAATCTCATCTTGAAATGGAATCCCCAATGATGAAGGTGGGACCTGGTAGGATTTTATTGTACCATGTGATTGAACCATGAGAGTGGACTTCTCATCAGTGATTTAGCACTATCCCCCGGTGCTGTCCTCATGATAGTGAGTAAGTTATTGAGATATCCGACTGTTTAAAAGTGGGTGGCACCTCCCCGCTCCCTCTTGCTCATGCTTTTGCTTTCTGAGATGCCTGCTCTTGTTTTGCCTCCTGCCATGACTGTAAGTTTCCTAAGACCTGTCCAGAAGCCAGGCAGATACCAGCATTATACTTCCCATACACCCTACAGAACCTTGAGCCAATTAAGCCTCTTATCTTTATAAAGTACCCAGTCTCAGGTATTTACTTATAGCAATAGGAGAATGAACAAATACAACTGGATTTCCGTCTTACCAATAGAAATTTAATTTTAAATATTAGATACACCTATCTCTGTTTTTAACACAAATGAACATATAATGCCATAAAAAATAAGAAACTTTTAAACCATTTATTCAACTAAGATCAATATCTCCAACATCTAGAGAGCTGGTATTTATTCACTCATTCTTTCTCATTCTGCACTTCTCTCTACCAATCTCTCAGGTTTTCTCTCCTCTCCATTACTTTTTTTTGTTTTGTTTTGTTTTGTTTTTTGGCAACGGAATGATCTTCAGACTCTACTGTAAAATAATTAAATCCCTCCCTTTGGTTAACCAAGAATGCGACCAAAGCTTTGCTATTAAAATTGTGAGATGCCACTAATAGGGTTAGGTTTTTTGTGTTCCCACCCAAATCTTATCTTGCATTATAATCCCCATAACCCTCATAATCCAATGTGTCAAGAGAGAGGCCAGGTAGAGGTAATTGGATCATGGGGGTGGTTTCTTTCATGCTGTTCTCATGATAGTGAGTGAGATCTCACAAGATCTGATGTTTTTATAAAGGGCTCTTCCCCCTTCCCTGGGCACTTCTCCTTCCTTGTGCCTTGTTTGTGCCTTGTGAAGAAGGTGCCTTGCTTCACCTTCACCTTCTGCCAAGGCTGTAAGTTTCCTGAGCCCTTCCCAGCAATGGTGAAACCTCATTTTTTATAAATTACCCAGTCTTGAGTATTTCCTTGTAGTAAAGAGAGAACAGACTAATAAGATAAATTGGCACTGGGAGTGGGGCATTGTATAAAATACTAAAAAATGTGGAAGCAACTTTGGAATTGGGTAACAGGCAGAGGTTGGGACAGTTTAGAGAGCTCAGAAAAGGACAGGAAGATGTGGGAAAGTATGAAACTTCCCAGAGACTTGTTGAATTGCTTTGACCAAAATTCTGATAGTGATACGGACAATGAAGTCCACCTTGAGGTGGTCTCAAATGGAGACTAGGAACTGGTTGGTAACTAGAATAAATAAAGGTGATTCTTGCTATGCTTTATCAAAGAGACTTATGGCATTTTCCCCCTGCCCTAGAGATCTGTGGGACTATGAACTTGAGAGAGATGATTTAGCATATCTGGGAGAAGAAATTTCTAAGCAGCAAAGGATTCAACAGATGACTTGGGTGCTCTTAAAAGCATTCCATTTTATGCATTCACAAAGAGGTGGTTTAGAAATGGAACTTACATTTAAAATGGAAGGAGAGCAAAAAAGATTGGAAAATTTGCAGCCTGAGGATGTTATAGAAAAGAAAAACCCATTTCCTGGAGGATAAATTTGAGCCAGCTGCAGAAATTTGCATAAGCAACAAGGAGCCAAAGGTTAAATCACCAAGACAATGGGAAAAATATCTCCAGGGCGTGTGAGAGACCTTTCTGGTAGCCTCTCACATCACAGGCCAAGAGGCCTAGGAGAAAAAAAATGGTTTTGTGGGCCGGTCCAGGACCTTGCTGCTTTGTGCAGTCTCAGGACTTGGTGCCTTGCATCCCAGCCATTGTTAAAAGGGCCCAACATACATCCTAGGCAATTGCTTTAGAGGGTAAAAGCCTCAAAACTTGGTGGCTTACACATGGTATTGAACCTGGAGGTGCACAGAAGTCAAGAATTGAGGTTTGGGAACCTCTGCCTAGATTAGATGAGAATGCCTGGATGTTTAGGCAGAAGTTGGCTGCAGGGGCAGATCCCTCATGGAGAACCTCTGCTAGGGCAGTGCAGAAGGGAAATGTGGGGTTGGAACTACCATACAGAGTACCCACTGGGGCAATGCATAGTGGAGCTGTGAGAAGAGGGCCATCATCCTGCAGACCCCAGAATTGTAGATCCACTGACATCTTGCGCTGTGCACTTCAAAATGCTGTAGACAATGCCAGTCCGTGAAAGCAGCCAGGAGCAGGGCTGTACCCTGCAAAGCCACAGAGACAGAGCTGCCTGAGCCCATGGGAACCCCCCTCTTGAATCAACATGACCTGCATGTGAGACATGGAGTCAAAGGAGTTCATTTTGGAGCTGTAAGATTTGACTACCTCACTGAATTTTGAACTTGCGTGGGGCCTGTAGCCCCTTCATTTTGGCAAATTTCTCCCATTCGAACTGGGTGTCTTTACCCAATGCCTGTACCTCCTTTGTATCTGGGAAGTAACTAACTTGCTTTTGATTTTACAGACTAATAGACAGAGGAACTTGGCTTGTCTCAGATGAGACTTTGGACTTGGACTTTTGGGTGAATGCTGGAATGAATTAAGACTTTAGGGGACTATTGAGAAGGCATGATTGGTTTTAAAATGTGAAAGGAACTTGAGGCTTGCGGGGGGGCAGGGGCAGAATCATATGATTAGGCTTTGTGTCCCCAACCAAATCTCATCTTGAACTATAATCCCCATAATACCCACGAGTCAAAGGAGAGACCAGGCAGAAGTAATTAGATCATAGGGGCAGTTTCCCCCATGCTGTTCTCATAATAGTGAGTGAGTTCTCACAAGATCTGATGGTTTTATTAGGGGCTCTTCCCTCTTCTCTCATCACTTCTTCCTGCTGCTTTTTGAAGATGGCGCCTTGCTTCCCCTTCACCTTCTGCCATGATTGTAAGTGTTAATGAGGCTTCCCCAGCAATACTGAACTCTGAGTCAATGAAACCTTTTTCCTTTATAAATTATCCAGGGTCAGTTGTATCCTTATTGCAATGTCAAAATGAACTAATACATATTACCATAAATTCTTCAATTGAGTTTCCTTTCTGTCTATTCTTTCATGAACCCAGAACATCTGAGACAGGTCTCAGTTGATTTAGAAAGTTTATTTTGCCAAAGTGGAGAATGTGCCTGTGACACAGCCTCAGGAAGGCCTCACGACATGTGCCCAAGGTGGTCGGGATACAGCTTGGTCATACACATTTTCAGGAGTCATGAGGCTTCAACCAATATATGTGAGAAGTACATTACTTTCATCCAGAAAGACAGAGACAACTCAAAGCAACCGCCACCCAACCCCTCCCCGCAGTGAGGGGCTTCTGGGTCACAGTAGGTGAGAGACAAATGGTTGCATTCTTTTAAGTTTCTGATAAGTCTTCCCAAAGGAGGCAATCAGAATATGGATCTATTTCTGTGAGCAGAGGGATGACTTTGAATAGAATGGGAGGCATATTTGCCCTGAGCACTTCCCAGTCTGAAGAGGCCCAAGATATTTTCCTTTTATACTCTCTATTCACTAGGGCAGAGAACAGTATTAATAAAAATTTAATTAAGAGTCTATCTGTATCTGATTTTAAAAATAAACTACCAGAGACACTAGCATGTCATGAAGTCAATATATTTTATAGTCAGAGTACTGATTGTTTCATAAGTATAAGAAAAGCATCTCTGAAATGCAACTAAAATCAAGAAATCAATCTGCACAAATAATGAATTTCAATTAATTTATGACAGAAAAATAAGACACATATTTACCATGTCCACTAACACAATAATATATTCTACATAATTGATTCTAGAAAAATTTAACTTTCTGGTGCATCTATAATGAGGTCATAATGATATCAGTTGTCTTACAGGTTTGCTTTAGATAGTTGAAGGAATTCAGATTGTATCATTTAATGACTCTGATTTTATAAACGATTAAAACTTTTTTTTTTTTTTTTTTTGAGACAAAGTCTTGCTCTGTCGCCCAGGCTGGAGTGCAGTGGCCCGATCTCAGCTCACTGCAAGCTCCGCCTCCCGGGTTCACGCCATTCTCCTGCCTCAGCCTCCCTAGTAGCTGGGACTATAGGCACCCGCCACTGCGCCCGGCCAATTTTTTGTATTTTTAGTAGAGACGGGGTTTCACCGTGGTCTCAATCTGCTGACCTCGTGATCCGCCCGCCTCGGCCTCCCAAAGTGCTGGGATTACAGGCGTGAGCCACCGTGCCTGGCTTAAAACTTTTTCAAATCTCATATCTTTATGTGAAATGGGAACCTTAATATCTTATGTCTGAGATTATTGTAGAAACTGCCAGCGAAAATATATATGTGAGGCCTGTTCCTTATAAGTATTAAATTAATGCTAGTTTCTTAACGTATTTTCCTTTTTTAAAAGAGCAGCTCTTAAGAACTAATTTATGAATATGAAACAAAGTTAAAACACATTAGGAAACTGCCCAATTCAAGAAGCTAGTTAAATACAAAAGATTATAATATGTTTTCCCTAAGCCAGTCTTTGATTTCAGATTTTCTTTCCTAAATTTCTTACTGTTTTCATTCAACTGCTTTTGGCTCTCAACTAACACGTTTAAAATGATGTAAAGCAATTTGACGCGGAAATTACTAGAAAGCAAAAGGAATCAAGCACACACAAAACCAGGAACAATCTATATTCCTTTGGGAGAAGCGATTGCATAACTACAGATGAAAATTGTAACAAGACTTATTTAGCAAGGCATTTCCCGTTCTTTCAATATTGAATATAAAATCAACATAAAGAGAGCTGTCAGACCCTATACATTTCAAATGACCCAATTAATCTCATTTTCTGTCTTCTTGCTCAAACCTAATGCATTTTCTACTGTTCTTATTTTTACTAATAAGAGGAAAGATATGCAAATTAATGCCTGTTATACAAAATAATAAACCTATTCAGGCCAGACATGAGCTGGATAAAAAAATAACTCAAAGTATTTTCAGAAGATTTAAAGGTCTTCATCTATAAAGTGGTGTAGAGATAACATCAGCTGGTTTATTTTAGAGGGAGAATTAACTGAAATGAAATGGATGCTTATATCATAAGGAATTAATTCAAGTAATATTGCATATAGTGCTTCTCATTTTAAGTTGTTATTTTATAGTTCGTGGTTAGAGGACTCTAGGCAAGCACGAAGTTTAGTTCTTCCTGAGATAGTCATGTACGGGCCTTATGTATTAGTTTCTCAGAAATGTAAAGAGAATGGCTCACATTATCTCTCCAGCTGATGATAATGACAGAGACAGCAAAACCTAGTGATTAGGAGCTCATGCTCTAGAGCCAAATTTCTTGAGTTCAATCTATGTGATGTTGGGCAAGACATTTATATATATTTTGAAATAGGAAAAACAATGTCCCCGTATTTTGCAGGTTTTTGTGAAGATTCAACAAGATATATATATATATATATAACTTTAAAAATATGTGGCACATGGTAAGTGCTTAATAAATGTCAGATGTGCACATTCCCAGGGCATGATAGCTTTGTACTTTAATATCTGTCATTTATAGCTTGCATCTAGCTATGGCAGACCAGCAGGAGATTCGTGGACATAATGATTGTGATGGAAACAGGAGACAGACAGATACTTGACTAGGTAGGGTGGTGCCCCTGGTGAAGCCGCACTTTTTGGCTTGGAACAGCCTGGGGGCTGAGGGACAGGACTACTTGTACCAGATGGAGCCTGTGACCCAGGGGGAAAGCTTTTGCCCCTGTTTGCAGGTCTTTTCCCAATTGATTCTTTCTGTATAATGTCTTTTAACCAACCTAATACTGCCTTTTCAAATACTATCTATGGCTTGCCTGCGCATGCCCGCCTGTGCACTATGGGAATGGGGAGAAGTGACAGGAATTTGCACCTCATGCAGGGGAGGAGCCTGGCTGCTTCAGCTCATGGGTAGTAGCCATGGTATTCAATTGTGAGGGGGAAACCTGCTTGGAGAATTCCTCTCTTTACTGAGAGCTTTCGTTTCGCTTAGTAAATTCTGCCATCCTCACTTTTCAATGTGTCTGCATGCCCAGTTTTTCCTGGTCATGAGACAAGAACCCAGATTTAGCTGAACTAAGGAGCAAAGATCCTGCATTAATTATATGTCTTTTAGAACATGACAATGGCCCTGAACTTACTGTAGGAACTGACAGGAACTTCCTCCATTCAACACCTGGTTGCCATTTATATAGCTCTCTTTACACAATTAAGTTGTCATAAACTTTATAGACGAAAGGAACCTATGTTTTGTATTTTTTAATCTTTGCTATTTTTCCATTAATCACAATCAAACTGGTAGTTATGATGTAGGGAATATTAGTCTTCTATTGGGAATTGAATGCATTAAAACATGAATACAGGATTAATGGTATAAAATTATCCAAATCATTCCTGTTTTCCATAAGGTTTGTAGTGGTAGAAGTATCTATTTTGACGCTTAGTGTATTAAAACAGACCTTTAATCTGGCCATGTTTTGTTTCTCCATGAAACCCTATGGCTCTTCATTGCCCTAGGGTCTTCAACCCTAGGGCATTTTTAACATGTGTATCTGCCTAGCTCCTGCCTTATTGTTTACCAGTGTTTTCTATCTATATGTACATCACCCTTTTTTAGGTTTCCCAAGTGTGCCATGAATTCATGTAACATCAATTAGTAAAATATTTCATAGGATATACAAGCATCACTTTATAGTGATGTCTTTCAGTTATAAACTCAACTCAAATTAATAACAAATGTGAACTCATCAGATCCTGTGAAAGACCCAACTGGGTTAGGGTTCAAATGATGTCACCTGGACTCTTGAACTTTTTCTCTAGGCTGTCTTGCTCTGGGTTGGCTCCACCCTCCAGGAGGCTCAGGCAAAGATGTGCAAGAACAACCATGGTGTTACATCTTCCTCATAGCTAGTGATCCCAAATCTTCTCTTTCTCTCCTATTATCCAGTGTATTAAAAGACCTGAGTGGCTCTGTATGAGAATACATGCTCTTCCAGAAACAATCTAAGGGAAATGCCTCAGTAAATGGTATCTCTGTATTGCCAAAGGTCATAGTACTGTAAAACAAAATAAAATTCTAAGGCCCCTTAACCATCTGAATGGACTTTCTCCTCAGCCAGGGCTCTTTTATTTATTATTATTATTATTATTATTATTATTATTATTACTATACTTTAA
>NW_016814668.1:658902-678645 GCF_001698545.2 Rhinopithecus bieti | reverse complement strand
TAGCTAGTGATCCCAAATCTTCTCTTTCTCTCCTATTATCCAGTGTATTAAAAGACCTGAGTGGCTCTGTATGAGAATACATGCTCTTCCAGAAACAATCTAAGGGAAATGCCTCAGTAAATGGTATCTCTGTATTGCCAAAGGTCATAGTACTGTAAAACAAAAATAAAATTCTAAGGCCCCTTAACCATCTGAATGGACTTTCTCCTCAGCCAGGGCTCTTTTTATTATTATTATTATTATTATTATTATTATTATTATTACTATACTTTAAGTTCTAGGGTACATGTGCACAACCTGAGAGACTGTTTCAGGCCATGAAGGGAAGTGAGGGTTGAACATGCCTCATTATACCTCTCCACCATTAACATCAACATAGATGTTAACTCTGATAAAAAACATTTTACAACTTATTCTTTCTGAAGCCTGGTAGCTAAAAGCTTCATCTGCATGATAAAACTTTGGTCTCTACAACCAATTATCCCTTAAACCAGACTTTTACTTTCCCTGTGATCCCAGGCCTTTAAACAAACTCAATCAATTGTCAACCAGAAAATGTTTAGATTTTCCTATAGCCTGGAAGCTATCCCCACCCTCCCAATCCCACCCCTTCTTTGAGTTGTCCCGCCATTCTGGACCAAGTCAATGTATTTCTTAAATGTATTGGATTGATTTCTCATCCTCCCTAAAATGTATAAAACCAAGCTGGACCCCGACCACCTTGGGCACATGTTCTCAGGACCTCCTCACGGCTGTGTCACAGGTCATGGTAACTCACATTTGGTTCAAAATAAATCTCTTCAAACGTTTTGCAGAGTTTGAGTCTTTTAATTGACAGTACTACCCTTGTGACAAGCAATGTCATGGTTCAGCTCCATCCAAGTCATATGGAAACAAAGGCTGTTTTGCCACAGTAAAAGAAAAAGATAAAAGCAGAATATCTACAACATGTCTCCTTTCTCTTGCTAACTTCTTGCAATTATACTGAATCATCAAATGTGGTTTCCCTGAATTTTGGCCTAACATAATTTTATCTTTTTTTTTGTTTTATTTTGTTTCGTTTTTTGTTTTTTTTGAGATGGAGTCTCACTCTGTCCCCCAGGCTGGAGTGCAGTGGCGTGATCTTGGCTCACTGCAACCTCTGCCTCCTGGGTTCAAGAAATTCTCCTGCTTCGGCCTCCTGAGTAGCTGGGACTACAGGCACGTACCACCACACCTGGCTAATTTTTTGTATTTTTTAGTACAGATGGGGTTTCACCGCGTTAGCCAGGATAGTCTCCATCTCCTGACCTCGTGATCCACCCACCTCAGCCTCCCAAAGTGTTGGGTTTACAGGCTTGAGCCACCGTGCCTGGCCAACTTTTGTCTATTTTTAAAAAATATTTTTGTCTGCATTTGGCCAAATGGAACTGATAATATTTTCAAATATAGAGTCATATTTCTGAATTCATTAATTTTAATTTTCCACAAAAACCCCTTTTCGATAATATAAATGACTCTATTGCAAAGATACATGCACACGTATGTTCACACAGCACATTTCACAATAGCAAAGACGTGGAATCAACCCAAATGCCCGTCAGTGATAGACTGGATAAAGAAAATGTTGTGCATATACACCATGGAATACTATGCAGCCATAAAAAGGAATGAGATCATGTCCTTTGACGGGACATGGATGAGGGGAACAGCACATATTGGGGCCTGTCAGGGGGTGAGGTGAAAGGAGGGAGAGCATTAGGAAAAATAGCTAATGCATGCTGGGCTTAATAGCTAGGTGATGGGTTGACAGGTGAGGCAAACCGTCATGTACCAAATGTGGTACATATACACCATGGAATACTATGTAGTCATAGAAAAGCATGAGATCATGTGTTTTGCAGCAACATAGATGGAGCTGGAGGACATAATCCTAAGCACACTGAAACAGGAACAGACAACCAGGTACCACATATTCTCACTTATATGTGGTAGCTAAACATTGAGTACATGTGGACACAAAGAAGGGACCAAAAGACAATGGGGTTTAGTTGACAGCGGAAGGTGGCAGGAGGGAGAGAATTAAAAACAAACAAACAAACAAACAAACCTGCCTATTGGGTACTATGCTTATTACCGGTGTGACAAAATAATCTGTACATCAAACACCAAATCATTCAATTTACCTTTATAACAAACCTGCACATGTACCCTTGACCTTAAAATAAAAGTTAAAAAACATCCTTTGGGGAAAGGAAGACATTAGGGAAAAGAGCAGTTCATAAAGACATGCAGTAAAGATAACAAAGTTTGGTATACACATACACACACTTGCACTTGCTGAATATTAGAGTCTTTTTATTTTGTCTATTATAGTTTGAAAATGAGGAACTCTCAAACATATTTTTACATTTAGATATTCCAATAAATGTAAAATTGTACAGACAGACTATCTTCATTTTACTTTTTTTTTTTTTTGAGGAAAAAATATTTGGGAATTAGAATGTTAAATGCTTTTGAAGTTTGTATAGTTAGTAAGTGGTGGAGACTAGACACAAACTCAGCCTTGAAATTCAGCCTCCACATTGCTGTCCATGGCACCAAGTTCCCAAATTGAACAGGAAGAAAGTTTATGGAATCTAGAAGAGAACATTTTCTTAGACACAAAGGATATAAAAGAAGGTTTGTTCTTCTCCTAAACTATGAAGAGACATTTATATTATATTGAAAACTTTTACCTGGAGAAAATATCCACAGCTTTTTAGTTTATGCAGAATATAACAACTGATCTGATATTTATAAGTTCTACCACATTAGAGCATACTACTCTCAAGTTATCACTTTTGGCTTCAGTTTCTAACTAACAAAATTTAATTAGTTCTAGTAAGAAAAAAAAAAATGGGATAATTAATTACAAGATTAGTGTCCAGGAAAGGGAGGTTACACATGATCTATTTTAATTTCTACTGAAGTCGATCAAAATGATCAACTATGGGTGTGTAAGTATTTGTACATGTTATTGACTATTGCAAGAAGGTAATTTGGGAAAGAATTAACTGGGTATTGTAACTGGGTGCAATATTGCCCTTTTTGTGTTCTTGTCAATTCCCCCAGACTTCTCTCTTTTATTATTATTATTGTTTTTGGCTAGTTCTCATCTTCAGTAAAATGGAGCATTTCAGGTACTAGAAATAAATAATTAAATAATTTTTGGGAAAGAGGAAGTCGCTTGGTGGCAACTATATCTGAATTCAAAGTTAGAGTCAATACTTCACTAGATGTGTCAATCTGAGCACGTTATTTAACTTCCCAGAAACCTGTTTCCTTATATGAGAACAATAGTTATCATTGCATTCTAAAATATATGACCTTAATTGCTTCTAGAGTCTTTTTATCGTATTCTTATTAGGACTTTTTAAAACTATTATTTTAGGTTCAGTGGTAAATGTGCAAGTTTCTTATATAGGTAACTTGCATGACAGAGGGGTTTGATGTACAGATTATTTTGTCACACAGGTAATAAGCATAATACCCAATAGGCAGGTTTTTTGTCCTCTCCCTCCTTCCACCTTCCACTGTCATCTAGGCCTCAGTGTCTGTTGGTCCCTTCTTTGTGTCTATGTGTACTCAATGTTTAGCTACCACTTATAAGTGAGGCTATTAAGTATTTGGTTTCCTGTTCCTTTGTAGTGTGCATAGGATGGATTATGACCTCCAGCTGCATCTATGTTGCTGCAAAGGACATGATCTCCTGCTTTACTTTGGCTATGTAGTATTCCATAGTGTATACATAACACATTTTCTTTATTCTGTCTACCATTGATGAGCATTTAGCTTGGTTCAATGACTTTGCTGTTGTGAATACTGCAATGATGAACATAAGCATGCATGTGTCTTTTATGGTAGAATAATTTGTATTATTTTGGGTATATTCCCAATAATGGGATTGCTTGGTCAAATGGTAAATCTGTTTTGGGACCTATGAGAAATCGCCAAACTACTTTCTACAGACTGAACTAATTTACATTCCAACCAACAGTATATAAACATTCCCTTTTCTCCACAACCTTGGCATCAGGTATTCTTTGACTTAGTAGTAATAGCCATTCCGACCGGTGTGAGATGATAGTTCACTGTGGTTTTGATTTGCATTTCTTTAACGATTAATTATGTTGAACATTTTTTCATATGCTTGCTGGCCATATGTATGCCTTCTTTTGAAGCGTCTGTTCATGTCCTTTGCCCGTGTTTAATGGGGTTGTTTTTTGCTTATCAATTTGTTTGAGTTTCTTATAGATTCTGGATATTAGACCTTAGTTGGATGCAGAGTTTGCAAACATGTTCTCTCATTCTGTAAGTGGTCTGTTTATTCTGTTGATAGCTTCTTTTGCTGTGAAGAAGCTTTTTAATTTAATGGGACCTAAAAGGATTTGCTTTACCTTTCTTTCAGTGAATTGGTGAATGTTCTCCTCCCTGGAGTTCTTCCCTCCTTCCTCCCCTTCTTCCTACATCTCTCACTCTCCTTTTCTTCTTTCCTTTCTACTTTCCCTCCTTTCTTTCTTATTTTCCCCATTTTGTCTTATATACATAACTTTCCATATAATACTCTCAATATAAATAGCCTTAACAAGTTTAACAATCACTCAAACTATGCAAATGTCACTTTGTCATGACCATCATGGTGAAACAGTAATTATCATGTACGCACCATTTTGTAGGTTAAACATGCTTTCTTGTGTCAGCTTATTTTATTCTGACTTAGCCAGTTTGGAAATCTAAATAGACATCTTTTATCTCATATTATGATGCATTTATATATTTTCATTTCTGTGGACTGAAAATACAAAGAGGAAATGTAATACTTTATGATATTGAGCTACAGTAGAGCTTAGTGAGAAATAGAAAAAAAAAAAGAAACTAAGATCGTGCTTCTAATTTGGTCTGGACAAAGTTCTAGGTACTTCATATGCAGCTCAATATCAAAAAGTTCATTTTTTCAATTAGGTTATTGAGTCAGGGTTAGTAAGGTTTAGGAATTTGTCCCTGGGTCAAGGGCACAGTCTGAGGTAGAGAGCAAGAGTGTTGGTTTTCAAGGCCAATGTGCTTTCTGCTATACTTAACTACTTAACTTCCTTCTGAGAAGGAAGTATATTTAAGCTCATGTTCTTAACATTCACAGGCAATTAATTGGACAATTTGGGACAGAGTTTTGACTCTTGTGACATTGAATTCTTCAACATTTATACTATCATAAGTTAATTTATTAAGCAGCATCTTTGTTGCACCAAAGTTAATTTAACTTCAAAAATTTTTCTGAGTTTTAAACAGAGAATGATTTTAGCCCCTGGGAAAGTATGATTCAATAATAACAGTTGAAATGGTAATAAAATATGTAATTTCAGCATCTTAGATTTGAAAGACATTAATGGGACTTTTTGATCGATCTGGGCCTTTTCTCAAAATTTGGGTGCTGTGAAAACATGCCTTAAATCAATTGAGCCATTTATTTCCTAGTGTTCTCAGCTTTCTCTTAGACTTGATGATTCTGCTTCTCTTGAATAACTGCAGACTGCAAATCATTTTAATGTTTATTTCCCCAATTGACTTTCCTTTCAGATGTGAATAATTCATCTACACTTCTTTCTGTGAGTCTCAAGTGCCAAATCCTATTGTATGAAATACGAATATAATCTTGATGATTTTTGTGCAAGAAAAATGGGAGAGCAAAGTAAATATATATATATACACACACCTACACACACATACTTGTATGTGTACACACACACATCTACACACACACATATATATATGTATAGCCTTCATTGAATTTTATGTGGAGATGAAAAAATAAATTGGTTGGAATAAAACATGTTTGCTGATTATACCACCTATTAAACTTCTGTGAGCTGTTTGGTATTTATGTTATGTTATGGGCCATAAATGTAAAACAAAGATGACTTTCATGTTATAGAAAAAGAGGGTATCTTTTCAAAATCCCACAATCAAAATTTTATATCATGAAATAGTTTGAGTTAGAAGACATTAGAAGACATAGCATAATAGTATAATGTGGCTTGGTTTAATAAATTTTAAAAGATAATAAAAATGTTATTTTTTTTTTCTCTTCAAATGAGTCCCAAAATTCTGGTGTTTCTGCAAATTTGAAAGAAATTTGATTCGTAGATATAAACATTTTGGGAATGTCAGCAGGAAAGAACACTAGAATACTAGAATACTAGAATACAGGGAAGAATATAGAACAAAACATTTTTAAAATGATGTATTTCTGAATGGCTGTATGTCATGACTTACAAAGATGGGAGAAATTTCTTCCCAAGACCTAACATATTATTTCTTTGTAACTAATAAAACAGAGGAACTTAGAGGCACTGGGTAACTGTACATCAGCAAGACCACTGAAGTAGCCACTTTTGACCACTCTGTAGAAGAGATAAATACATAAATAGAAGCTAGAAATGCTAAATCTAATTAGAAACTAATTGGATAATCAAAATAAGGTTTTATTAGCCAGAATGAGCTTTCTAGGGATTTAACCCAAAACTTTGTCTATGGACCCCTGCACTCCCATTTTAAAGTTACACCTATGGCGAGTAACGATAACAAAGAAAAACATACCAAATGGGCAGTGGCTTTGAAGCTGGGACAAACTAAGAATGCATAGTCTAGGTATACAAAAAAGAGCTAACAGATATTTTGCATTGTGCTTCAGGTTTTTTATTGTCTCCCTCTCTCTTTCTGTTTTTTTTTTTTTTTCGGGTTTTTTTTTTTTCCCCCCTTTTTTTTTTTTTTTTTTTTTTTTTTTTTTTTTTTTTTGCATTTTTAGTAGAGACGGGGTTTCACCATGTTAGCCAGGATGATCTCTGTCTCCTGACCTCGTGATCCGCCCGCCTTGGCCTCCCAAACTGCTGGGATTACAGGCGTAAGCCACCGGGCCAAGTCTTTTATTGTCTCTCTTAAAGTTCACAACAACAAAATAGGTAACATTACTCTTCATTTTCATAAGGAAATTGAGCCTTAGATTCAGGACACAATAATAAACAGTGAGACTAGAGTTCAAATGATAGACCTACATTTCTCATAGCATACTTTTTAAATGTCTGACCTCAGCATTTTCTATACACTTAACATCAAACTACAGTAAAAAGAAAAGGGAAAGGTGAGAGAATACATCAAACCTATTAGGCTGCAATGATTAAAAAATAACATCTTCCAAACATATTTAAGGTTATTCTCTGTATCTAGAATAATCTGTCTTTCAATAACCTATCTTTGATATCCCTACGTATTTTTCTGAACCTGGCTAAGTGGTCACCTCCTCTACGAAGTCCTCCTCTCTGTCAGTCTTCCACATAGATTATCATTATTTTTCCCTTTTGTTTTCCATAATGATTTGAGCATTTAATATACTTTTCCATACCTTCTCTTTTTTAATTATTATAATAATTTATAATATTTATTTATAAAAGCTGTTTTATTCAAATAAATGTTAAGCTCCTTGAAAGTACAATGTCTAATTTATTTTTAATTTTCATGAACTAGCCAACATAATATGTATTCAGCAAATACTTGAATAAAAATATGAAAACACCAAAAAACTAAAATAAATAATTTATGTGAATATTCAACATTTATCTACATTGTTTGGATAGCCAATATGTCTAAAGCTACTAGAAGGAATTAGCTCTACAGGAACATATTTCAAATAATTATATTAAATAAATATTAATATACATGAGTTTAATTTCAACTCCTTGATAGTTCCCATACATAAACTGCTGTCAAATCATATCAAATTGTCATTATCAGTATTTTCTCCATAATTTTTTGAAAATGCCATCTGTGCTATGCCACTTTTATATTGCTGTAAATAAATATCTCAGGCAAGATAATTTATAAAGAAAAGAGGTTTAATTGGCTCATGGTGCTGCAGGATCTACAAACATGGCTCCACAAGCATGGCTCCAGCATCTGCTACTGGTAAGGGCCTCAAGAAGCTTACAATCATGGCAGAAGGCAAAGGGGGAGCTGTTGTATGACATGGTAAAAGAAGGAGCAAGAGAGAAAAGGGAGAGGTGCCACACACTTTTAAATGGTCATATCTTGCATGAACTGAATGAGAACTCACTTATCACAAAAGGGATGGTGCTAAACCATTCATGAGAGATCTGCCTTGAGGATCCAATCGCCTCCCACCAGGCCTCCCTTCTAACATTGAGAAACACATTTCAACAAGAGCTCTGGAGAGGACACACATCCAAACCATATTACCATCACTGTCTAAAATGACTGACCCCATTCTTTTTTCTACTCATGCTTACAAGGACTTCCCCAAGCAACTTCTCGGAAAGCTCTTCTAACTCTCTTCCCGCTTTCTGGATTAGATGCCAGTTTTTACAGAAGTATTCTGGGAATGCCAGCTGCCAGTCATCTGGAAGATGGCTCTGTGGGAAGCTGAGTTCTAGGTGAGTTCCACCTAGATTGAGACAGCCCCATGTACCGGCTTCTGTTTTTCCAGGAAACCCAGAGATAAAGATATACATAGTGAAATTTGAATAATTCTTCTGCTGCACTACTGTACTTAACTGATTGTAAAGCGTACAAATCAATTTATAAATTAGATTCTGAATGTGCTCAGTACATTTTTACCAGGAAGTACTATGCATTGGGTAAGATACAGTGAATAAAATGTATTAGACAATTTCAACTCAATAATATAAAAACACAAATTGCATTTTATTCCCTTTATCCTCCTTCTAGTTGTTACATTTCCTCAATGTTCAATGCCAAACTCTTTACCACAGTCTTGTCTTAATTTAAAGTTTTGAGTTTTTGTTTCCTTCATGCTTCCTGGGTTTCAGTTCGTAGTTCAAAGGGAATGCCACCAATTCCAAGAATGCATCATGGTTCTTCACAGCGTACGCAGTTCGTTCTCCCTGGACTTTCCTTAGCCCTTCTTCTTTAACTTGAAAACTCCATCTTCAAGACTCAGCTTAAAGTTCAGCGTCTTGAAGCTTTTGCTTCTTTCTCTGAGCCCCACAATACCTAGCAATAGAAGCTTCTGCTAAAGTATCATTGTAGCGATTGCACTTTTTTTCCCCTTCCTAACTGATAGCTCTGGAGGATGAGACACTTTTCTTAGATTTCAAGGTACCCCTTGGTCCTACCACACCGTTCAGATTTGAGTGATAATTAACAGAAACAATCCATTTGTATGTAAAAGAAGGAACGGGATGACTTCTTTATGACCAACTATAAAGTAGATACATTCAATATTTTAAAATATTTGCAGATATGGAAATACAGTGTTATAGTGTGGAATTTCACATTTAAAATATAATACATTCAGGCTAGGCAGATTTCTTCCAGATATTAAGCAGAGAACATCCAATTTAAGATATCTTGGCATAAATCTTGTAAAAGGCTTACTGTAAAAACTAAATGTACATATGAGCATGTATTTGCTCAGTCGTTTGTATTACAACCTTCTGATAATTAAACAGAAATGCTTGCATGTGCCCACTCACAGAGATAGAAGTAATTGTTATATGGAGTCAAGACAGATTAGAATAAGATTCAGTCACAGGGAAATACTTTTGTACCTTCGATCCTATCAACTGAAGTAAGGGCAAATGTCTTCATTCTGATGGTAGGACTCATGGAGAGTAATAAACAAGCTCTGCTCTTTTCATGCAGCTGAGTCTTAAGAAAAGATTCCCAGCCTCCAGAGCAAATTAAAAACTTGAGTGAGGGGAGGAAAGAAAAAATGAAGAGAGAGAGAGGAACTAGAAAAAGATAGATAAAGTAAATGTAATGCTATTGCCAGACACTGTAATTGGTTCTTGAAAACTGGACAGACAAGTTGGGGTAGTAGCAAAGGCAATGGCTTAAATCCTGGCTCTGCCCCTTAGTAACCATGTGACCTTAAATTAAGCTACCTCAACTTCTGACTACTCATGCGCAAAATTAGATTGATAATATCTCTTTTGTGGTGGTTTTGAGGGTTAAAGGAAATACTACATGTAAAGTGATTTAAAAAATTGACACTTCAATAAATATCATATTTTTTGTTATTATTATTTTTAATGAGACTGATTCCACAATTCACTTGCTAAAACCTCTCTTCTGGATTCCTGTTTTGGTCAAAAGGAAATCTAAACTCACACTGGGTGCTCTGGCCTCCTCATAGGCCACCTCTCCTGTAATCTCTCTATCCTTACATTCTCCTGGACTACCGTGTGTCACACTGACCTACTTTCAGACCCTCAAACAGCTGATTTCAGAACCTAGTAATTTATATCTGACAGGGATATTCTCCAGCAAAGTCTACATAGAGCTAACTTCTCCTAGTTCTTAGGTCTTTTATTAAATGTTACCTCCACAAAGGGCCTTTGCTGGCCACACACTAAAGTGGTTATCTGCTTTGGTAAACACATATTTACTCATCAAACATTATGCTTGCAATATGATTCTTTGTACTTTCAAGCTTTAACTACGTTTGTTTGTTTACTTGCATATTCTCTGCCTCCTGGCTGCATTTTAATCACCTCGATAACAAAGAACACATTTCTTTTCTTAGGTGCTCAAAAATATTTGGTGCATGTAGATAGGAGGAAGAGACATGAAGAACAGTCTCAGTTAGGTGGTTACATCCTACTCCTTTTTCTAAGACCTGCTGAGAAAGACCTTAGACTTGCAATAGGAACTTTGGGAAATCAGGGCAAAGACAACCAGCATCATTTTCTCTTACTAGAGAGAAGTAAAAATTGAATGAAGAACTGTGTGACATACACACAAAGGAAAGGTAATGGCAAATTAAGTACACCAGAGAGCATCAATTCAGGGAAAATATTTTTACAGGAACTTTGATAAGGCATTCACCAATTTCATAGTAAAGACAGAATGAAATTTGTAACAGAACTCTACTTTATGCTATTTGCAAATGCTGTCAGCTCTTAAGGATAACTAGCTACCTTGGGTGGGCATATAATTATTTTAGGAAAGATCTCAATCTTCTCTCATGCATTGTTGGTGGGAATAAAAAGATCATAGTCCTTTCAAAACTATTATTTAGTGAAAGACACAAAATGCACATGCCATTTAACCTAATAATTCTACCCTGGGGTTCTACCCTTACATAACAGTACAAAATACAAAATAAGCTCTGTGCACAAATATGTTTCCTATAATGTTATTTATAGCAATGAAATAGAATAATCATCATAAATGCATTCACAGTTACTATCATGTAGTAAATAAAATTCATTTCCAGTGAGTTTATGTTATAGGAAATGCATATAATTTTAGTGAAAACAGATGAATTTAAATATTTATAACTTATCTCTCTTATTTTGAATTTCTACAAATTTTTAAAAATAAAAATATATTACTGTATCAGGGTTCAACTACAGAAGTAAAATCAGTAGTGTGTGTGAGTGTGCATGGCATAAACCAATTCTTTTTATTAAGTATGTTTGATATGATCCATTAGCTTATGTAATTTTACTGACTAGCTAAGCAAGCCTGAAGTTCACATAAAAGGAAGAGGAAGGAGAAGATTATGAACTGGCTATAATCCCAGCGGCATGGGTTGAAGCTTGTTGTCCACAGAAAGGCAGTCAGGAAGAGGATTCATGAGGAAGGAAGAGCAACTGCAGATCCCCCTGCTGTTTGGAGGCTCTCAGCTGAGGGAAGGCTGAAATGCTCTTTGAAAGGACTGCCAACTGATTGAATCAGGCCAACCCAAGATAGTCTTCATTTTGATTAACTTGAAGTATATCAATTTTGGGTTTTATTTATATCTGCAAAATCCTTTCACAGTCATACCTAACAGTGTTTGATTGAATATCTAGAGAAGGTGTGTGTTGGCTGCAAATGCCTGCTGCCTGCCTTCCACCCTCCAAATTTCTTGAGAAAATACCTTGTAGCTAACTCTAACTAGAAACATGCTAGAAAAAGAACTTGGGGACTGTAACTCAGACCAGCCTACTTGACACATTACAAAGCCTTCACAATTGCTTTTATAAACAGAAAAGGAAAAATAATTATTAAATATTATTACCTGTAACAGTGATAGAAGTAAAAAGAAAAAAAAAGAAGACTACTTATTGAGACCTACTATGCGGCAGTTACTTGACATGTATGATGCAATTTACTTAATATTGTAAACTATTCATAATTATGTTGTTGGACTCGATTTTTTTTATTTGTATATACTTATGGGGTAAAAGTGAATTTTGTTACATGAATAGATTGTGTAGTGATGAAATCAGGAATTTCAGGGTATCCATCACCCAAAACATGCATTGTACCTATTACATAATTTCTTAACTTGACTGAAACTTACACAAGAGGGGAACTTGGCTATCTGGTCAGTGTTATATTTCCAGTGCCTGGAAAAGGACCTGTTACAGAATAAATACTTGGTAAATAAATAAATAAGCAAAACCAACCAACAAACAAATAAATGTTCTCATCAAGACTATAAGCTAAATACTGTTATCCTTTACAAGTAAGAAAATAGAAATTCAAATAACCTTCCCCAGGTATAAAACAAATAAATATATAAACAAGTTTTACATCCTTAAGACATTTGGTTTCAAAATCTGAGTACAGTACAACTATACTTTCCAAATAAATGTGTTTATTAACAGTAAATTACTTATTTATGAACACTACATTATTTTTAATAAATAGAACATATTGTGTAAATTAAAAAATCATAATCACTAGCTGCACTGGTTGTATCTGAAATAAAGTGAGAGGGAAGGAGGGAGGAAGGCATGAGTGTCATGAGGATGCATGCTTCCATGGAGGCAAGGCTGGGAGGCAGAGATCGTGGGCTGTGGCAGGCGAGGTCAGTGAGAGACCATTTAGTCTGGAAGGAGACCCCTCAGGCAAAGCCAGGTTTTAAGATGGACAAGATCAATATGAAAATCAAATGCATTATCTTTGTTTACATCCCAGGTACTGGAGTGTGAGAGTCTTTGGCAAGCAAGGGAGCAGGACTGCAAGTGATGGATGTACCACTTAAATGATGCTTTGCAAAGCCTTCATCATGTTCTGGCAGAAGAGTCACAAGAGAATAAATGACTTTCTTTTAAGTTCCAAGAGCAGGAAGGAGGAGACAGACAGTGTGAATATCACAGTCCCCATTCAATTGATTTCTCAGCCATCAATGCTAAAGAGCAATCTCCAGAGGGAAGAGAAGCTCAAATACACAAACCCATGGAAGTCTGAGTTATCTTTAATGAAATCTAAATAATTTCATTGCTTTTATTTATTTGTGAAGAAAATTATTTACCCATCATTTAAAATTGTAAAAAAAGACAACTGCAAAAGATGGAAAATAGGTAAGGGAAAATAATCATTATGTTTTCCACCACTCATACAATTTTACTTTTCAAGTTTCTCTTTTAATTTAATAGAGCTGAGTTTCAGGCTTAAAGTTACAAAGTAGCGAGAATACATATAAATCACTTACTTGAGTTTCACATTAATAAAATCAAATATGTTAAATAGTAAATTAATAAATTACTAAATATAATTATAAATTATTTGGAATTTGCAGTTATTATTCACTTGCTCATTGTATACTCTTCTATAAAAGAAGCGTGTTTTTCTAATGCATGTTGGATTCACTTATTGACTACAAAGTTTATAGAAATGTAAAAGATGTTTGAGAGCAACAGCAACATTTCAACCGAAATTAAAAAAAAAACAGTGATTTTTAACAATATGAAATAAAGGTAGTTACATCATATATCTAGGGTAAACTAGAATTCAAATTACAGAAATATCAAAATATACCTTATTAGGAACACATTCAGTCTATAAAATAAGCAATGCCTTCCTCTGAGAATTAACTATTCATTTCAAAGAGGGTAACCCTTGAATAGGGAGTGGATGAAGTAATTACACTAACTAGGGAAAGTCAGTTACTTGAAATAGCACTTCTTCTCTTCTGGGTTTTAATCTTTAATACATTCACTCATCTCTCCAAATATTTCAGTGTTTGTTGAACGTCCATTCTAAGCTAGGTCCTGTCTTAGATTTGGAAATCCATTAATTAAAAGTTCAGACTTCTGGTTTTAAGGAGGTGAACTGGAGAAATATCATGTAATAAGGAATCTCAATTCTCCATAAATAACTGATGCAATAAAATAACTGATGATGTGGTTCTGGGAATCCATAGGAGAGAAACCTCAACTCTTCTCAAGATTTTATAGCTATCTATCTATCTATCTATCTATCTATCTATCTATCTATCTATGTGTGTGTGTGTATATATATAGTTTTGTGTTTGTTTGTTTGTTTGTTTCAGAAAAGGTGATGCTTAAGCTGAGGCTTGAACACAGCAGAAGGTATGAGCAGTAGAGGTGGGGGTGGAAAAGAGGAAACAGCAAACACAAGGCTTGCACTCAGAAGGGCATGGCTCACTATGGGAAATTAAAAATAGTTTACTGTGATTAGAGCATATAGATAAGGAGGAAATTGGTTTTAAGCAAGGCTGAAGAGATAAGCAGGGACCAGATTACAAATAAATTTGTAATTCAAGTTAAGCCATTTTGTTTTTGTCCCAAGAGCAATGGGAAAACTACTGAATTATTTTAATCAGGGGAGTTTGATCTCTCAATTCCAGAAAATTCAGTGTCAGTCCATCATCTTAGATATCATCAGGACATGGGAATGGGACGATTTCCCAAATATACTCATTCCCCACCCCGCCCCTAGCGTTTTCCTGAGGAAACCTGCATAAAGCTGAAATGAGCTCTGATTCACCACATAGGTGAAGCTCAAGGTAATGTTTGCTAAGAAGTCTCCAGAATATACTCCCACTTTAAGGGTACACAATTACAGATGTGGCATGAGCCTGGCGAAAGAAAATTACAGCCGTGTATCAGTGTCCTACAGTTTTAGTAAAGACAGTTATAACACCTCTACCCAACTGGCTTTGGAATTCTAATCCAACATACTCCAATTTTTAAACTGGGAACTAAAAAGATTGGATATCATCAGAACAATTGTCTGTATTTATATTGCATTAGGACCCTACTCAGCCACGTGTAAAGCCACAGTCTCTTGACAGTATCTCTGTTATGTGATGTCTATTTTGAGACGGCTGTGCAAGACCTAAGTCCTTGAACTTCATTTTTATTATTATTATTATTATTATTATTATACTTTAAGTTCTGGGGCATATGTGCAGAACGTGCAGGTTTATTACATCGGTATACACGTGCCATGGTGGTTTCCTGCACCCATCAACCCATCATCTACATTAGGTATGTCTCCTAATGCTATCCCTCACTCTTATTGCTCAGGCTGGAGTGCAATGGTGCCATCTCAGCTCACTGCAACCTCTGCCTCCCAGATTCAAGTGGTTCTCCTGCCTCAGCCTCCTGAGTAGCTGGGATTACAGGAGCCCACCACCTTGCCTGGCTAATTTCTCTGTATTTTTAGTAGAGATGAGGTTTCGCCATGTCGGCCAGGCTGGTCTTGAACTCCTGACCTCAGGTGATCCACAGCCTCTGCCTCCCAAAGTGCTGGGATTACAGGCACTTTGAGTCACCATGCCTGGCGAGCTTCACTTTTAAACTAAATGTTCCTTGTCACTACAACAGTCGCCCTTATATATCCCTTTTCTCAACTGATGCTGCCTAAGCCATCTTTCCTTTTTACACTCTGTTTAGACTCTACTAGAGTTCATTCCACACTGCATTACAATCATCATCTCTTTTGAATATTTTCCACCCGTACTGGACCCCAAGCTACTAAAGGGCAAAGAACAGTATGGGGAAATCGCCCCATGATCCAATCACCTCCCACCGGGTTCCTCCCTCAACACTTGGGGATTATACAACTTGAGATGAGATTTGGGTGGACACACAGAGCCAAACCATATCACCACCCAAAGAGGTAGAGGTGAAAGACCAAAAGAAGAAACCATTTGGGGTTGCTGGCAAGTTTCTACTTCTTATATCTGTGTGCTTGGTATATGGGTATGTTTCCTTTATGAAAATTCATTGAGCTATACATTCTTAATTTGTACATTTTCAGTTTATACGTTTAACTTTGACAAGAGTTTATAAAAGAAAGCAAATTTAAAATATTTCCAGATAGAAAGTTGCCAGCCGGGCGTGGTGGCTCCCGCCTGTAATCCCAGCACTTTGGGAGGCCAAGGTGGGTGAATCACAAGGTTAGGAGTTCAAGACCAGCCTGGCCAAGATGGTGAAATCCCATCTCTACTAAAAATACAGAAATTAGCTGGACACGGTGATGGATGCCTGTAATGCCAGCTACTCGGGAGGCTGAGACAGGAGAATTGCTTGAACTATGCCAGGAGACATAGGTTGCAGTGAGCCGAGATGGCACCACTGCACTCCAGCCTGGGCCACAGAGCAAGACAAAAAAAAAAGGGGGGGGGGCGCCTAGCAGAGTTCCTGGCCTCTAATAGACATGTTAACACTATTTTTAGACTGAACAATGCATGTAACTAACAAATAATAAGTACTTAACAAACTCTCTCTAAAAATTCAAAGATATACTCATAGAAGTCATACCTATATCACCAAGAGTTGCATTCCAGTTAGTCTGTTTCTAAGGAAGAAACACACAAATATGAGAGATGACATTTATTTATTTCTACTTGGTTCATTTAATTTACAACAGTTTCTTAAATATTATTTCTTTTAAGATGGCACTGTTATGCCCAGACCTTTTATTCCCCGAAGAAGTCCACCAGAGACCAGAGTCAAAGCCAAGTGGCAAGGATCTTTAATGCCAAGCTTTCGAACTTTTGGTCCCTCCGCTTTTACAAACATAAAGAAGGGCCCTGAACAATGCGTGCCGCTTGCTTTTATAGCCCTAATGTAAACAGGAACTTGTAAAGTTGCAGGAGGAAGAGCTGGCGAATTCTCTAGTTACGCATTAACAATTGGTTAACATTTTTAAGTCTGGATACATTTTAGCCCCAGTTTTTTTTATTGGTTCCCGCGCTCTCAACAAACGCACTGTGGCTCTTATCGCGGACTTTCCAGGTGGTTCTTTCCAAAGTTGAGATATCATGGTAGTCTCTTGAATTGAGAGATAGTATGGTGGGGGAGAACATGTGGTGGCGATGGCCAGCTACAGTTGAGAGATTATAGTGGAGGGATATGTTTATACTGCGCGCTCAGCGAAGTTTGAGAGATTATATGCAAGCCACTAGCTAATTAGAACAGGAAAAAGCAACCAAGACAGCGGACTTTCACAATGCTTGTCTATACAACATCTGAAATCTATAGATAACATTATCGGTTTGGCGTCCGCGGGGTCAACTTGGTGTAACTTAGGGCTCAAGGCGAGCCGCCCGGGCTGCTCTGCCTTTCAGGGCGCTCAACTTTTTAAGCTAGGCTCAAGGCGGGGCGGCCCGGGCCTGTCTGCCCCTGTGGATTTCATTATTCATTTGGATCTCTCTCAGCACACTTGAATTGATTGTTTTTATAAAATTGTTGGGATTCATCTTCAAAATCAGCAAACAATTATGAGCATCGATAATGTGCTAAGGATTTTTCTGAATGCTCAATTCAATTTGATTATAATAGAAAAGTTTTAAAATGTTATTTCTTGTCCTCTCAGAATGAGAAAATGGAGTTCAGTGGCATTTAAGTGACTCACTCTTAAATTCAAGTCCTCCAATTCGAGTAACAGTGACTATACTTTACTTAAAAAAGAAAAATGGGAGTGGGAGTGTTAGTAGAAGACATTCATATTTCTGCTTCAGCTGGTTTTTGTGTCAGTATTTTTTTTTTCAGGGCACAAAAGAAGGGCTTGTGATCTTTTGCACTGCTTTGCAAGGCATTCTCGGGCTGATAACATCTGAAGTAGCTTGCCTAAATTGCCAGGAGAGCTGTTGAGACATCTTTTGGGTTCAGAGAAGGACCTATGAGACTTTCTTGACAACAACCCAGCAACAATCTTTATTGCCTTTTTTTTTCTTTTGGTAAAATATGCATTCTGTAACACAGCAAAGAAGACCATTTAGAGCCTAACCTAATTATATTTTTCCCTCCAGCACTACATCTCAAATGAAACATTATTGGGACATCTGTGGATCTATGTACTGTGGTATAGAGATTCGTGAAGAGTTATGCAAAGTTGACAATAGGTATAGGGTTTATGTAAACAGGGAGCATAATGCGTTAGAAGGAGCGTACATTTAGAAAAAAGTATAATTAAAGAAATATTATTTAGGGAGTTTTTGCCAAGTGCCAGGTACTCAACATACATTATCTTATTTCCACACTATATTGAGTATCTCAATCTCAAATTGTGGCAACTAATCTTGAGTCAAAAGTGTCACCAATCCATGGAATTAAGTCATTCATATCAAGTCAAACTATTTCAGAAAGATTCTTCTGGCATGTCATTTTTCATGTGAAATCTTCCCCAATAACAACTTTTTCTCAATCATTCTTCTTACATCCCTTTCCTATTAAGGGACCCTGTAACTAGCTTAAGCTTGGGAAATATTTGATGACTGAGAGAACATTCTGGCTTATACGCAAAGAAGATTCTCTCTTCCTTCACTCCACCACCTTACCCCCACCCCCCCTTCTTTTTTTTTTTTCTTTCCTGAACTAGAGCTGGCTGTTTCCACCTTTCTCAAATCTGAGTCACAGATTGTTCAGCCTTGGCTTACTGTTCTATTCATTATACATTATAACCACCCTGTTCTAATTAGGAAGGCCATCCAGAAGTTATATATTTCAGAAAACAGAACATCTAATTTACCGGGAGCCCTTCCTCACACCTCAGTCCAATTCTTCTTGTTACTTCCTGTTTTTATCTATTAGCATTAACACTAATGGATCCTTCTTATTCTAGCTGGAGTATTTATTTCTTTCAGCCTCATTAATAGTTTTCTGTATTTATTTTTCTACTTAAACACATATACAGAGAATACATTTCTTTACTGTTAGTAAAACTATACTTAGCAACAACCAAACAATAGTGAAGCTTGACAGAAAACTACAAACTAAATTTTATATTTCCCACTTAATATGTAGGGTAATTAAATATAGGGAAGGAAAGCACCACCAACACACCCACCCAAACACACCACCTAGAAACATGGGAAATGGTCTGCCCAGCCCACTGAAGATACCATTGACATTAACAAGTACCAACTGGGAATCTGAGAATTATGCTGATGCCACTATTACCATCACCTATGCCAAACACATTGTGAAGGGGTCTGAGGACCTGCCCAACTGTCTGGTTCACCATTGCCACTGCTAGTACTCAGCCAACCTGCATGGAGGCCCAATAACTGGCCTACCTGGACCTGCTAACACTGGTGCTTACATATGTCACCCAGTGACCCAAAGTCTGGCATGCTCAGCCTGCTATTGCCATCACAGGGGTCTGTAAACTAGCCCTCCTTGCATTCCCATACTCAGAAAAATCTCTCTGCAGCTTCCGATAGTAAAATAATTCAAACCACTGAGGAAATTACAGATACCACTGATGCTGTTAACAGACAAAGAAATCATACGTTGACATGGCTGGATACATCCAGAATCCAAGCAAAAGTACCCTTGCCACCTATCTCCATAGACACAGCCTCAGGAAAAGCCTTCCTGTACAGAAGTTAACACAAAAATTGAAAGGAGTAATTGTTATACCAGATATGCAAATATTAATGTAAGGACACCAGAAATATAAAAAAGCGAAAAAAAAAAAAAAAAATAAACCCCTCCACCA
>NW_016814668.1:631390-658765 GCF_001698545.2 Rhinopithecus bieti | reverse complement strand
AAAAAAAAAAAAAAAAAAAAAGAAAAATCACAGTAAATCTCAAGCAACAGTTCCAATCAAAGGAAATTTATAAAATTTCAGAAAATTAATTCAAAAGTGCTTATGAGTTCAATGAGATACAAGAGAATACTAAAAAATAACACAAATAAATCAGAAAAATAATGCAGGATATGAATAAGAAATTCACAAAAGAGATATTATAAAATACACACTGTAACTAAATAATTTATTGAATAAAGTAGAAAAAAACCAATAAACTGCTTCTTAAACTAACCAAGAGAAAAATAGAGAATATTCAAATAAATAAAATCAGAAACAAAAAAGGACACATGACAACTGATACAACAGGAATTTTAAAAAGAGCGTCTGAGACTACGATGAGCCACTATACAATAACAAACAAATAACTATACAATAACAAACTAAAATAAATAAAGAATAGAGGCAAATTTCTCGACACATACAACCTACTGAGATGGAATCAGGAAAAAAGAGAAAACTTGAACATATCAATTGTGAGTGATGAGATTAATGCTGTAATAAAAAGTTTTTAAACCCAGAAAAGTTCAAGATGGATAGCTTCATTGCCAAATTCTACCAAACCTTTGAAGAGCTAAAACTAATTATCTTCAAACTATTCCAAAAAATGAAGAGTAGAGAATTATCCTTAAATCATTCTGTGAGGCCACTATTACTCTGATACCAAAACCAGACAAAAACATAACAATAAGAAGAAACTACAGGCCCAAATCCCTGAGGAATTTAGAAGTAAAAATTCTCAACAAAATATTAATAAACTGAATCCAGCAACACGTCAAAAAGACGTGGCCAAGCAGGATTTATCCCAGGAATTCAAGGATGGTTCAACATATGCAAATTAATGAACGCAATATATCACATCAACAGAATAAAAAACAATAACCATATGATTATCTCAATGGATCCAGACAATGCATTTGATAAAACACATTCCTTTATGAGAAAAACTCTCAACAAACTATACGTAGCAAGAACATACCCCAAAATAATAAAGACCATATACAACAAACACACAAAGAACATCATACTGACTGGAGAAAAGCTGAAAATTTTTCCTGTAAGAACTGATGCAAGACAATGATGTCTACTTTCAGCATTCCTATTCAGCACATTACTGGAAGTCCTATTCAGAGTAATCAGACAAGTGAAAGACATAAAAGGCATCAAATTGGCAAAGAAGAAGTTGAGCTGTCCCTTTTTTCGGATGATATGCTCATATCCAGAAAAAACTGAAAGACTTCAGCAAAAAAAACCTCTTAGTCCTGGTAAACAAGTTCAGCAAAGTGGCAAGATACAAAATAAATATACAAAAATCTGTAGCATTTCTATTCACCAATAAAACAGCTGAGAAAGAAATTAAGAAGGCAGTACCATTCACAGTAGCTACAAAAAATACCTAGGAATTTTAAGCAAGGAGGTGAAAGACATCTACAAGGAAATATACAAAACACTAATGAAAGGAATTAAAGAGGACACAAATGAGTGGAAAGAAAGAATTAATCCCTTGCTTACGAAAAGAAATAATACTGTTAAAATAATTATACTGCCCAAAGCTATATACAGATTCAATGCAATTCATATAAAAACATCACTTTTTTATAGAAATAGAAAAACAATCTTAAATTTTATGTGAAACAAAAATGAGCCTGAATAGCCAAAGTAATTGTGAGTAAAAGGAACAAAGCCAGAGGCATCATATTACCTGACTTCAAATTATACTACAAGGCTATAGTAACCAAAACAGCATAATACTGGCATAAAAGCAGAAACACAGACTAATAGCATAGACTATAGAACCCCCCCAAAATATCCACATACTTATAGACAACTGATTTTTTTTGAGAAAGGCATCAAGAACATGCAATGAAAAAAGGACATCATCTTCAATAGCTAGTACTGTAAAATTAGATATCCACTTGCAGAAGAATGAAACTGGACTTTTATCTCTCACTATATGCAACACCTAACTCAAGATAGATTAAAGACTTAAACATAAGACCAAAAGTAATAAATCTACTGGAAGAAATTATAGGAAAACTCTTCAGGACATTGGTGTATGCAAATAATTTATGGCTAAAACTTCTAAAACACAGACAACAATATCATAAATAGATAAATAGTACTGTTTTAAACAAAAAGCTTCTGCACAGCAAAGGAAACAATCACCAGAGTAAAAAGACAATCTGCTGAATGGGATAAAATATTTACAATGTAGCCATCCAACAAGGGACTAATATCCAGATATCCAGAATACACAAAGAACTCATAAAACTAGATCAACAATAAAAAAATACAAATAATTCCATTAAAAAGCGGGCAAATAAAATAAACAGAAATTTCTCAAAAAAAGACATACAAAAGGCCAACAGATAAATGAAAAATGCTTAACAACGCTAATCATCAGGAAACACAAATTAAAACCACAACAAGGTATCATTTTACCCCTAGAATGGCATGGCTTTTATTAAAAGACGAAAATACAGATGCTGGTAAGGATGCAGAGAAAAAAGAACCGGTACACTGCTGGTGGAAATGTAAATTAATATAGTCACTATGGAAAATAGTAAGGAGATTTCTCAAAAAACTTAAATTAGAACTACAATATGATCGAGTAGTCCCACTACTGGATATTTATCCAAAGAAAAATAAATCAGTATATTAAAGAGATACCTGCACTCACATATTTATTGCAGCACTGTTCAAAACAGCAAATATATGAAGTCAACCTAAGCATCCATTAGTGAATGAATGAACATAGAAAATGTGGTATATATACACAGTGGAATATCATTTGGCCATAAAAAAAGGATAAAGTCATGTCACTTGCAGTAACATGTTTAGAAGTGGAGGTCATTATGTTCACTGAAATAAAACCAACACAAAAAGACAAATATCTCATGTCCTCACTCACATGTAGGAGGCAAAATAGTTGATCTCATAAAGGTAGAAAGCAGAATGATATACACCAGAGAATGGAAAGTGGAGGTCAGTAGCAAGGGTGAATGAAGAGAGGTAGGTTCATGGGTAAAAACGTACAGTCATATAAAAGGTGTAGGTTTTATTGTTAAATAGCAGAGTAGAATGACTCTGCCAGTAGTTAACAACAATATACTGTTTCTATCAAAGTAGCTGAAGGAGAGGACTTGATTTGTTCCCAACACATAGAAATGATAAATACCGAAAGTGATAGTGATATGGTTTGGCTGTGTCTCCACCAAAATCTCATCTTGAATTTTAATTATCATAATCCCCATGTGTACTGAGAGGGACCTGGTGCGAGGTAATTGAATTATAGGGGTGGTTACCACCCATGCTGTTCTCGTGATTGTGAATGAGTTCTCATGAGAGCTGGCGGTTTTATAAGGGGCCTTTCCCCGCTTTGGTCAGCACTTCTCCTTCCTGCCACCATGTGAAGAAGGACATGTTTGCCTCTCCTACCACTATGATTGTTTAAGTTTCCTGAGGTTTCCACAGCCCTGTGAAACAGTGGGTCAATTAAACCTCTTTCCTTTCTAAATTACCCAGTCTCTGATATGTCTTTATAGCAGCATGAGAATGGACTAATACAGATGAATACCTCAAATACCTTGACTTGACCATTACATATTCTATGTGTGTAGCTAAATATCACGTGTACCCTCATAAATGTGTTAAATATAATTTCAATAACAATTTTTTAAAAATATGGAGAAGTTAAGCAAACTGATTAAAGTTACACAATTAGTAAATGACAGACTTGTGATTCAAATTCAGGTCTCTATAAAGAATCCAAAATCTGGGATTTCTAACCTGTGACTTTATTGATAAAGAAGTCCTGCCATTGTATCTAGACTAAACCTTCTCTACAGTTTTGCTAAGCTTCAATTTCCTCATCTTAAAATTGAACATCTTAACATTTTCTTTAAACAATTTACTTTATCATTATTAAAATTAAAGACTTGTATGTTTTATGATGGCTTAATAGATAAAAACAATATTCAAATGTTATCTAATATTATTATTCTAACTATGTGAACACTCTATGGGTTAATTCTTGTTTTTCGCCAGGTTTTCTTTGTAAACTATCCCAGAGTTTCTGTGCTAAAAGTCTGGACTGTTAGATAAATTTCCAGGTACAAGCATTTAAAAGATATGAAAAGGAGTAACTAGACTTAGAGTCCATGGGGATTTTGTAATTTTTTTATTCTCCCAAAGGATTTTTCCTCAGTTCTGTCATGTTAAATGATGAATAGATGGCTGATTAGTTGATATGATTTTCTTCTAAAAACCCCTTTAAAAATGATATCCTAAAAAATCAATCCCTGAATCTTTGTCATTATGTATAATATCAAGAAGTAGGTAGCCAGAGTAATTGAAGAAATTATGCATCGTTTTCTGTGTCTGTTAGTAATCTATGCTAGATACCTTGGAGTTGAAGAGGTGAATCTGAAATTATTAGCAATGGGCTTTTGTGAATGAAAGAAATTTTGTTTTCTCTATACTTTGTTTAGTATTTTGTCATATTTATGCCTGGTAGAATAAGTTATAACATTTTAATGTCTTACTGAAATAAACACACAGAAGTACAGAAAACACATACCAGAAAATCATTTTAAAATGGGCATTTGTATTTATTATGTAAACATTTAATATTACTAATCCAGTTTTAATTTTAAAATTTTATGGGCACATAACAGGTATATACATTTACGGTGTATGTGAGATATTTTGATACTGGCATATGATGTATAATAATTGCATCAGGGTAAATGGGGTATATAGATATCACCTCACATTTATCATTTCTTTGTGGTAAACATTCCAATTATACTCTTTATTTTCAAATGTACAATAAATCATCATTGACTAATTACTCTGTTGTGCTATCAAATACTAGATCTTACTCATTCTATCTCAGTGTGTATTTGTACCTACCATCCCACTGTCCCTGCACCACTAATCTTCCCACCTCTGGTAACCATCATTCTACTCTGTACCTCCATGAGTACAATTACTTTGCTAGCTCCCACAATTGAGTAAGAACAAGCAAAGTTTGCCTTTCTGTGCCTGTTTTATTTCACTTAACATAATGACCTCCAGTTCCATCCATGTTTTTGCCAATGACAAAATCTCATTCTTTCATACATCCAAATAGTACTTCATTGTGTATACGTGCCACCTTTTGTTTGTCCATTCATCTGTTGTTGGATATATAGGCTGATTCCAAATCTTTGCTATTGTGAATAGTGATGCAATAAACATGACAGTGTAGATATCACTTCAGTGTACTGATTTCTTTTCTAGCAGGGAGAATTGCTAGGTTATATGGTAGTTCTATTTTTAGTTGTAGAAAACTCCATACTGTTCTCTATAGTGGCTGTACTATTATACATTACCACCAACATTGTATGAATTCAGGTTCCCATTTCTTCACATCCTTGGCAGCATTTGTTCTTGCCTGTCATTGAATAAGAGCCACTTTTAACTGGGTGAGATGATATCTCATTGCAGTTTTTATTTTCATTTCTTCAATGATCAATGATATTGAGCTCCTTTTCATATACGTGTTTACCATTTGTATTTCTTCTTTTGGGAGATGTCTATTCAGATCTTTTGCCTATTTTGAAACCAGATTATCAGGTTTCTTTTCTTGTTGAATTGTCTGAGCTTCTTATATATTCTGGTTATTAATCTCTTGTCAGATATATAGTTTGCAATCATTTCCTCCCATTCTGCTGGTGTGTCTCTTCACCTAGTTCATTTTTTCCTTTGCCGTGCAGAAATGTTTTAACTTAATGTGATCTGATTTGTTTATTTTTGCTTTGATTACCTATGTCTTTTGGGTATTACTCAAGAAATCTTTGCCCAGACCAATGATCCCGAGTTTCCCCAATGTTTTCTTGTACTAGTTTCATAGTTTGAAGTATCAGATTTAAGTCTTTAACCTATTTTAATTTTTATATATGGTAAGAGATAGTAGTCTAGTTTCACTCTTCTGCATGTGGATATACAGTTTTCCTCGTATCATTTAGTAAAGAGACTGTACTTTCCCCAATGTATGTGCTTAGCATCTTTGTCGAAAATGAATTCACTGTAGATGTATAAATTTATTTCTGGGTCTCTATTTTGTTTCATTTGTCTCTCTGTCTGTTTTTCTGCCAGTATCATGCTCTTTTGGTTCTCTAGCTCTATAGTATAACTTAAAGTCAGGTAATGTGATTTCTATCGTATCTAACTCAGTTTTTACCATTATTTGATAAATACTATATAAGGATATCTAAGATGTTTGCTCAATGAGACATGGATTTTGCATACTTCTTTCCTTGTCCAAATTATATGTATCCATCAAGGCTTAGCATAAGTATCACTTCCTCTAGAAAGTTTCCTAGATTCTATCAAATGGATATAAATGAACTAGTACAGCAATTTCTCTTTTACTTTCTTACACTTTCATTTTCAAATTTGCATTAGTTAGTAGTGTTCATGTTTACTCTTGCTTATTAGGCATAATATTATTGAGAGCTGAATTCATTTTTTATTTATCTTTGTGTTTCCCAAACCTACTGTTACCATTTAATGATTGCGTAAAGTGTGCCATGGCTTGTACTAAATGCTTTGCTTATATTACCTCATTTAATTCTTATAATGATATGAAGAGTTAAGTATTACTTTCTCTTGCATTTTACAAGTGAGAAAACTTAAGTTAAAAGGCTTTAACCCATATAATAATATATTTATCATATAGCAGAGGAAAGAAGTTAACTCCATAATTTTATTAAATCCTTTAAATGTATTAAATTCTTAACACTTTAACGTATGTCTATTTTACTATGATTATAACTGTAATAGTTGCCTAATATGCTTTTAAAAAAATGAAAGCCTCTGCTCTGGGGAAAGCTGATATATATTAGGCTGAAAATTTGACATTTGCAATAATAAAAGTATAAAATTTGCCTGAGTACAGGGAAGTAGATAATTTTCTTACTGGGACCTTTTGACATTTTAGTAATATATATATTTTAACTCATTAATTCCATGCCCAATTATGTAATATTAGCTTTGGGGATGTGGGGTGGGAAAATAATTACACAAATAATACATAATTTCCAAAACTTCTTTAAAAGAAATTATAGAACTAAAAGTTCCATGAAAAAAATACTAACAGCATTTAACCAAAATTTATTGAACACTAATGTTCCAGATAACATGATTAATGTAGAGATAATAAGATATGGGGGTCTAGTGCAGTGGCTCACGCCTGTAATCTCAGCACTTTGGGAGGCTGAGGCGGGTGGATCACGAGGTCAGAAGTTCAAGACCAGCCTGGCCAACATAGTGAAACTCCGTCTCTACTAAAAATACAAAAATTAGCCAGGCATGGTGGCGCATACCTGTAGTCCGACCTTCTTGGGAGGCAGAGGCAGGAGAATTGCCTGAACCCAGGAGGTGGAGGTTGCAGTGAACTGAGATCGTGCCACTGTACTCCAGCTTGGGCAACAGAGTGGTGAGACTTCTTCTAAAAAAAAAAAAAAAGAACCTACATTCCTGGAGGAGGTCAGAATCTAGTAGAGGATATAAATATTCAACACATGAATGACCACAGTCTTAGGTTGGGTTCCCCCAAACATGATCCAGGACAAAAATTTAATTCAAGGGGTTCCTTTAGGTTGTGAGACCAGGTAAGGGAGTGAGAGAAATGAGAAAATGAAAGAAAACAAATGCAGGTGTGTGTCAGTGAGCAGGTTACCGCTTTAGGCAATTGGGGCACAAATTAATTGTTGTCTCCTGGTGAATGGTGCAGTCCAGGCTGCTAGGTTGCTACTGTTGAAGGCTGTGCTGACAGCTGTTAACTTTTCTGAAAGCAAAGAGAAAATCTGGGGGCAGATTAACAGGTGCTTGCAGTAGTTCTTATTAGGCATGACAGCTGACAGGATTGGAGAGGGGCACAAAATAATGAAACACATGAAAAACCACAATTGAATATAAAGTGCCATAGAATCAGCACAAATCAACTTCACCTGGGCATGTAGTCTCAGGAAACATTGGACTTAACAGTTCCATATGGCTGTGGAAGCCTCAGAATCATGGCAGGAGGTGAAAGGCACTTCTTACATGGCAGCGGCAAGAGAAAATGAGGAAGAAGCAAAAGTGGAAATCCCTGATAAACCCATCAAATCTTGTGAGACTTATTCACTATTACAAGAAAAGCACAGGAAATACCAGTACCATGATTCAATTACCTTCCCCTGGATCCCTCCAATAACACATGGGAATTCTGGGAGATACAATTCAAGTTGGGATTTGAGTGGGGGCAAAGCCAAACCATATCATCAAGACAAAAACTCTATAAGCAGTCTGAGTGAAAAAATTATGAATAGAGAATGTTTTCTGCAGAATCCAGAAGAACATTATATTAGAAGAATTATATCAAGCAGTGATTGAAAAGACACAATGTTTGCAATATTAATTATTCTATTGCTATTAAACAAATTACCTTAAAATTTTGTCTTAACGCAACAACAATATATTTAACTTAACAACTTTGACCATTTTTCTGGCTTGGGTGATTGTTGGCTGATCTTAGCTAGGCCTGCTCATAAGTGTGTAAATAGGCGGGGGACTGGCTGCTCATGGATGTCCTCACTCACATGTATGGCAGTTGGCTGGCTATCTATTGGAGCATTATCTGTGACTGGAATAAATATATCCCATTATGTAACACAGAAGTCTTGAGCTGTTTCCAATGGCAAATTTCCAAGAGCCGCAAAAGTAGAATTGGAAAAGTCTCTTGAGGCCTAGACTGAGGAACTTACTTTCACTGGATTTTCCTGGTCAAAGTATGTCACACAAACTGCATACACACACACACACACACACACACACACTCACACAAAACCAGTCCAGAATTCAGATATCTTCAACATAGGAAAAGCAACAAATCATTGTGGCCATTTTTGCAATATACTACATTCAATAGCTAATGTAAGTTTTAGCTATATTTGTATTTATTTAATAAATTATTTTACTATTATTAATAAATTACCTTTTACTATATATGCCTTATTTTATCTGAAGAGAGAAAATATTTTTTTTCCTAATTATAGAATAAGGTGATTTTATATTTTCAAAGGAAAAAAATTACAGTTTTCAGGACTGAGTTTTATTTTCCCTTTCAGATTCCGGATGATTTTATAAAAGTTCACAAAATGGAGCCCCTTATTTTAGGTTGCTTGCACAGGAAATCTACAAAATGTACTTCAAATACTTTCAAATATAAAATAATAGTAACATCACAACTTTTTAAATGTAAATTTCCCAATATATCCTTAGCAATACAAAAATATTTTCTTCAGTCATCCTGTGCCTTTACTCCTTGAAGTCAAAACAAACAAACAAAGTCTACACTAAGACTGATCTTTTAGTATGGCTTGAATTAGCTGGGAGAATCAAAATCACTCACTGTCATGAAGGTTATGTTAACAAGGAATTATGGAAATGGCACATGGGAATGCTAAGATTTAATGGAGCAGAAAGGAGTCGAAAATCTTGACACATGATCAAATCCAAAGTCACAGAAAAATAGATCCATTAAAGTGAAAGTGTTTTTAGACTTATCTATTTATGGCTATAATCTAAAGGATAGTTGCTACAAAATTATGTAAAGAGTTTACTTTAAAAATCAGAAATAAATGATATCCAGCTTTCTAGTTTCCTTTCTTAAAATAGTCTGATACAATAGTTCATGAATGTAGCCATGCACTCTGTATTTTTAAAATGACCTCCAGGTTATAATTCATGCATAATACATTATGGGAATCTTTCACCTCATTCAATCTCCCAGGGTCTGAATCCCCAGAAAACAATTTTAACAACGGTCAAGTCTCTGGTTTTACAATAGTAGTGACAAGAAACTCACTATATTCTCAATTGTCTTTTTTTATTTTGATGAATTTGTGGTTAATTTTGTAAAGAGAAGAAAAGGGCTTAACATGAGAAGAAAGCTTAAGAACCTCAAATGTGTCCAAAAAACTCCCTTTATTTTGTCATTCAAACTATGTTTGACAGATTGTCTCTTCCAACTTTAAAAAAAATCAAATTATATGCCACTTTTAGCTGAATATTATGATCACTATAGGTATCATATCACATGCAGGGTTTATGTCAAACTTATACAAAATAGTCACAGTGATGTTCATGCTGTATGTGTGAACATGGAGCTGTCTTTATTAAGAAGGCAATCTCCTTAAGTTTCCATAAGGCTAGCAAGATTCTGACATTGCATGTGTTTCTGATAGATTCTCTTTTGTGATTCTGTTTCTTTCTATTTTTATTGAGTCACCTTTGCTCTCAGTACAAATATACTTTTTAAGTGAATTCATTGTGGAAAGTCATGGAATGTAAATAAAATGTAAATCTGATCTTCTAGATAGTAAGATCACAGGGAATTTTACTTTGGGAAAACGTATGAATTGTCTGCTGGTGATGCATTTCCTTTAATCACTTACATCTCAAAAATTTTTTTATGAAACTAAGTTTTACTTATTCATATCTTGCATTTGAAGTACTCTTTAATGAAATCCATGGCCTGAGATTACCACACTCTACTTAAATACTACAAAACTGCACTCAATCACTTCATAGGATTTTCTCCTTTGGTTTCACAGAGGACTGCCCATTCCTCTAGTGTCTTGTCATCAATCTTAATTAGGTCAGTTTAGTGTTAAACATAAAGGGCCTCTACCAACTAGACATACATAGGCTTATTACAATTGGACACAAGCACACAAAGAAAAGTTCAAGACCAAAGTTAAAGAAATAAAGAAAACATACCAACTCTAGATTCCAATGACAAATATATCAATGTGAACTGATTAGAAAAAGCAAAGTTTTTTCATAGTGTTTGCACTAAGTCTACATCCCTACCAACAGTGTACAAGCATTCCCCTTTTTCTGCATCTTCATCAGCATTTTTTATTTTCTGTCCTTTGGATAAAAAATATTTTAACTGGGGTGAGATGATTTTTCGTTTTTATTTTGATTTGCCTTTCCCTGATGACTACTGATGTTGAACATTTTCTCATATACCTGCTGGCTATGTATATGTCTTCTCTTAAAAAAATATCAATTCAAAGCATTTGCTTAGATTTTTATTGGGTTATTATTATTACTATTTGCTATCCACGTTTTTGAGCTTCTTATATATTAAGGTTATTAATTAATTGTCAGATGAATAGCTTTGCAAATATTTTCTCTCATTCTGTACATTGTCTCTTCACTTTTTTGATTGTTTCCCTTGCATTGCAGAAGCTTTTTAGCTAGAAGTGATCCCATTTGTCCAATATTGCTTGATTCCCTTTGATTTTGAGGTCTTACTCAAGAAATCTTTGCCTAGACCAATGTCCTAAAGCATTTCCTCAATGTTTTTTTCTAGTGTTTCTAAAGTTTCAGTTCTTACATTTGAGTTTTAATTCATTTTATTTAATTTATATAAATCTTGACAGAGGGAGGTCTAGTTTAATTCTTTTACACATGAATATTGTTTTCAGAGCATCATTTGTTGAAGAGACTTTCCTTTCTCCAATGTGAAGATTGGTCAAAAAACTATAAATAGAATTACCATGTGATCCAGAAATTCCACTACTGGGTATGTATTCAAAAGAAAGGAAATATGTATATCAAATAAATATCTGAACCCCCATATATATTGCAGCACTGTTCACAATAACCAAGATATGGAATCAACCTAGTTGTTCATCAATGGATAAATGATTAAAGAAAAGGTAGTATATATACTTAATGGACTTTTGTTCCACTATTCCACTATAAAATAATGAAATCCTGTCATTTGTGACAGCATGGATGGGCTCATTATGGCCCATTATGTTAAGTAAGCCAGTCACTGAAAGACAGATGTCACATATTCTGACTTATATGTGATAGCTAAAACACTTGATCTCATGGAGGTATTGAATAGAATGGTGGTTACTAGAGGCTTGGAAGAGTAATGTGGAAGGGGAATAGATGGCTGTGGTTAGTTGATACAAACATACAGTTAGAGAGAAGGAATAAAGATCAACTGTTTGGTAGTACAATAGGGTGAGTATAATAAAAAATAATTTAATGTATATTTCAAAATAGAAGGATTTGGAATATTCCCAACACAAAGAAATGATAAATGTTTGAAATGACGGATATCCTATTTACCAAGATTTGATCATTATGTATTGTAGGCTCCTATTAAAATATCACATGTACCCCTTAAATATGTACAAACATTATATATCCAATTGATTTAAAAAATTAAAGTGAAAAAAAGGGCTCTCAGCTAGTCACAAAAGGGAAACTAAAGCAGTCACATGATGTTTATTTATAGACATAAGAAGGGAGACTGATTTCTTAAGGTGAGAGAGTAAAAACTTTACTGGTGTCAAATACTAGGTGTGTTTTATCCAAATAAATGTTGTGTAGTGGGCATAAGTGCTGTGGCGTTATTTAAACCAAAACAGAGCTTAGATTAATTTGATTGGTGGAAGGCTGGTATGGCTGTTGGACAAACTTTCACTAATACATCTTCCCTTGGATATTTGTTGGCACATTTTCTAAAGCTTCTCTTGAACAAGCAAGGGTGGGGACAGTCCTTTGAAGCCAGGCTTCTAAGGTTTCTAGAGATATTATGCAAATAATGGTTCTATAGCAAAAGAAGCAACAAAGGCTGCACCCACAAACAAAAGCCATTCTGAGAATTAGAGACAATATGGAAATGAAAAGTTGAACCTAACCTTTATAGAGAAGTAAATAATAATTGAATGATTAACAACAACAACAACAACAACAAAAAGGGACTGTAATACACAGCAAAATAGGCTTAGGAACTTGAAAAAGAGTTGCGGCCTAGAGTTTTCTGAAATGCTGGTATACAGAGTTTTATGGAAACAGTTCTCTTTTTAGGATGTATTCTGCTTCACCCTTGGTAATAAATGATACGACAAACTTACAAAAGCTATTAAACTATTTGGAGATGAATAGCGCATGGGGCCAAGATGCTAAAAATAATTTGTGTGGCTTTAGCTTGGTATTGCCTATAGAAGTGAGGGATTCTTGCTAATTCACAGAAATAGATTCAGAGAATGGGAAATGTAAAACATTTCCTTCTCTGTAAAACATTTACAGCATATTGGTGAGATTAGATGCAAAGAAAATTAGCTTAATTGGCTACTATGCTAATGATGATTATGGAAATATCATGTTGATTACATTTAGGTTCACATATTTTTGATCTACCTATGCTAGATATGGTTTTACATTGGCTCACGACACACTTTGACAGTAAGCCACTATAATTCAAACCATCTTTTCATGTACATTAAACTTGCAATAAACTTTTTGTCTATCTACCATCAGTGCTAACGGAAAAAAATGAGATGCCATTGAATATGACTGGGATTTTTAAACTGAATACATGTTCAAGCTATATCTGTAGCTGGGACTCTACACTTAGCTGATTTGAATATGTTAAGGACCAAAAGTTATTAGTGAAATCAATAAGACTGAAGTATGTACATACACACCAGTGACTGATAATTTTTGTCCATGCATTTATTCTCCACTTTCATCTACATTTAAGAATGCTTGTAAATATAAACATACTATACAATAATAATCTTATTTATTGCAGTATTATTCACAACAGCCAAGATATGGAATCAACTTAGTTGTCCAGTAAATGGATGAATGAATAAAGAAAATGGGGTACATATACACATAAAATATTATTCAGCTGTAAAAAGAATGAAATCCTGTCATTTGCAACAACATGGATGGAACTGCAGGACATTATGTTAAGTGAAATATGTTATGTCAAGTTCATTGTGTTAAGTGAAATAAGCCTGGCACAAAAAGATAAACATCACATATTCTGACTCATATGTGTGAGCTTAAAAAAAAATGAACTCATGGATATAGAGGGTATAATGCTGGCTACCAGAGGCTGTGAAGGGTAGTAAGGGCGGGGTGGGGATAAAGAGCTGATAGTTAATAGATACAAAAATACAGCTAGGTAGAATGAATAAGATCTATTTTTCAATAGCATAATAGGATGACTATAGTTAACAATAATGTATATTTAAAAATAACTATCATAAAAGGATAGAATTGGAATGTTCAAAACACAAAAAAAGATAAGTTTGAGATGATGGGTAACACAATTACCCTGATTTGATCATTACACATTGTATGTCTGTAATAAAACATCACATGTACCCCATAAATATGTACATTATTAAGAATACATTGTAATTACAAATTTAAAAATAAAAAAGAATTTAAAAAATGAAATTCTTCTGGTTAAAATAAGTCACAAAGACTGAATGGGATGGGTAATTGAATTTAAGACCTCTTCCAACATAAATATGATTTCATCCAGGGTGATAACTGTAATAGGTGAAATAGGGAAGCTTTCCCCTTATGGAAAGAGACATAAAGAAACATGCCTGTTAAGAACTTGACTAGAGTAGAGAAGATTGAAAAATTCTCCCAAGAATCTTTAAAAATTAACTCACCTCCAAACGTTTGTGAAATGCATAATTCCTGTTAAACCTAAAAGAAAATAAATTAAAAGTTCAGTTTAAAGACATACCAGCATGGTAACGTCCTCATGTATCTGGGAAGGGCAAATACAAATCTTCCATGGAGTAATATACATTAAACTTGGGACTCAAATTTTCTGAAACACAAATTCCTATCATATTAGTTTAAATTAAAACCACAAAGTAAAATAGCCATAAATAGCATGAGTGGAATAAACAAGCTATTATTGCTGCCAACAATTAGTGCATGTAGGATTTGAAATAAACGTGTTAAAGATTTAAAGAAATAAAAGACACTAAAAGAATAACAAAGTAATAAGATATTTTCAAAAATGAAAAAGGAAACTAAAATGTTTAATGGGGCTTAAGAGATATGGAGAATAACATAAGAACATTTAGTGTGTAACATATTGGAGTTTTAGAAAGACTAAGTAGTGATTGATATTGTGGCCCAAAAATATCTAGAAAGTTATTCATCGAAAATATTTTATATTTTATGAGATCATAATTATTGAATCCAGTAAGATGAGGAATTCTAAGAAGAATAAATTATAATATATCAATGTCTAAGCGCATTACAGAAATGACTTCAAAGCACCAAAGGCAAAATAAAAAAGATGTAAAAACAGCCAGAGTGTCAAATCATCTACAAAGCCAATAAAAATAGTTTGACAGAAAAATGTTAGATTTCCAGAAGACTAGACCACTGCAACCTAGAAGATCATGGAAGAAAATCTTCGTTACTAAAATAAAATAAATTCTCAACTTAGAAATTCATTCAGTTACCAAATTAAATACTTGCCAATGAAAATTAAATATAATAAAACAAAATATTACTATTAAGAGATTTTTGCTTTTTTACTTTTCACTAAAGGTACTTCTAAGACATATTTCCTGTTAGCAAGAAATACATCTTCAGGGGAATGTCGTACAAGAAGAAAAGTCAACATTGAGAAGAACGTGATCAACATGTAAATAGAAAGCTAAATACTACTGAGAGTTTAAGAATAAAAGCACCATCTTACTTGTTCAGCAAAAGAAAAATCATACTATAACTAAAATATGGGTCATGTAGGTTAGCAGAAGTGACAATTAAATTGTGATGAAAAGACTAGAAGTATTGAATAATTTTAGGCTTCAATAAATTAAATAAGCATGTTAAAATATTAAAGTACCTTAAATTATTTGACTAGGTTACATGATTTGTACATTGGTAGAAGAAAAACATGCAATTAAAAAACACAAATAAGCAAAAAAATCCCCACCAAATTTAACTAAAACAAAACAAAACAAAATAATGGGAGTTGGGTAGGTGGGGGCTGGAGCTTGAGTAGTAAATGAAAAAGGGAGAATAAAAAATAACATCAAATAAAATGTTCAAAATGAGTCAAAATATAAAATTATTCTAGCAAACTCATCAGTGAAGAGGTAAATATAGTATTTGTGTGTGTGTGTTGCAAATTTGTATTTGTTTTTCTTAAATGCAGTTCTGGTATTTAAAAGAGATACCTAAAACGTTAAGTCACAAAAGTTTGAAAGAAAAGACAGTAAAATAAAATCAAATAAACCTGGTGAACCTGTATTATTATCAAATAAAATGGACTTTGACCCAGAAAAAAAAAAAAAAGAGGTATATATTTATAAGAGTTTTAATTTACCTAGATAAAAGTAAACTCTTGCCAATGAACTAATCATATAATTAACATATTAGATAAAACGCCAAATAGCAGTAAAGAGTGTAATCTATTTTATAATGGGAAATATAAAGCATATTTCAAAAATCAATCCTTGAATAATAAATCTCAAAAATGAATATTTCTTTAAAAAAGAAATGTATTTGTTTTAAAATATATAATTAACAAACTTGATCCACTGGAATTATATAGCTATGCTCAACAACTGAGGAACATACATATTTTATCAAGTACACACAAAACATTCATAAAACTGCAGTGTTGCCTATGTTTCTCCACCAAATCATATGGAATATTTTGTTTGTAGAGTTATTGAACATTGTTGCTCACAGTTTTTCACTCTGCCTATCAACACTTTAGGGAAGCACTTCTTAAAAGGTCATCTTCCTAAATATCTTTTCTACTTAGAGATTCCTCTTGGCCTCTTTCAGAAAGCTTCCATCTTTGTCTTCATATAAACTACCACTACTACTATTATCATTATCTCTATTATTTTATTTAAAAGTAACATTTTTTAGTAACTCAAATATTCCAGGCATTAAATGAAACCATGGAGGCAAAATATGAATAGATATAACATGTGTTACCAAAGATCTCAGAGTAATTGAGCACCTGTGACATTTACTGGTTTGATTTAGTCATGGCAACAGTTCTTTGAGGTGGGCATTATTCTCATATCTCACTTTTAGGAATAGGAAAACAAGGCTCAAAGAGATTAAGCCATTTTTCCATGTCACACTGGTAAAAGGAGCAAGAGTTGCAATTCAAATCCCAGTCTCTCATATATATGTATATACATATATATACATTTATATATATACTATATATATAAAACCTTGTGTTTTGGAACTTTACTATGCTTTCCTAGCATATGTCAAGCATTATGCTAGAGGCTTTCAGCAGTTGTAGAGTGTTTAATGGTTCTAAAGCTTGAAGTAAAATAATGTATCTGGGCAACAGAGGAGGAAAGGGGCATTGCAAGCACAAGAAAAAAAAAACCATACAAAAAGAGATGCAGTTATGATATGGACAGATATACTGGCCCAGGCAAACATTAATTGTTTATAGTGACTGAAATAGAGGGTCAAATTGGACTTGTGGCTGGAGAGGAAGAGAGGGACAAATTATAGTGTAGATGTGATTTTTATTCTAAACTGAAAAACCTATTGAATGTTCTTAAGTGAGAAGCATGATCCAGTTTGTATTCAGGAAACTTTATCTGACCTTCCTAGTAACAATAATACTGGAAAGAAAGCCTAGTGGTTTGGTCTTTGAATCTGAAGCTAAACAAAAGTGTATATCCCTATCAAGTGGCTCCAGTGCTGTCAGCATCAGTAAATTCCCCAGTGGAAAAATTAATGTTAATAAAACTTGACTTTCTACCTTTCGGCAATACCTTGTTTGAAATTTGAGAAACTTGTCATATTCTAAAACTTAAATGATTTTTAACAATATATGTTTGCTTTAGGCATTTCATCATTAGTCAGTGTTCTTGACTTTGAACAGAAATATATTACTAGAATGACCTATAGCACTATTTTACGATCACTTCTAGTGCCACTATAAATTAATAGAATATTAATGCCTGCAGCGTGGATTCTATATTCAGAAGAGCAAGTGGAAGACACTGTATGACTTCTCTGAGGACAAGGTTTACTCTGTGTTATGTTAGATATTAGTAGTTTTTATGTAAATGTATCTAATAATATCTCAATACCTTAATATGCTTATATTCCTCTTAAGTAATTGTATGTGCTATACTTGTATATGACTAGCAGTGTGGTAGGTTTGTATGCACCAGCATCACTCCAAACACATAAGTAACATGTTGTGTTATGATGTTACGGTAGCTACAACGTCACTAGGCCATAGGAATTTTTCTGCTCTGTTATAAGCTTTTGTGATCACTGTCATATATGCAATCCATCATCAACTGAAATATGGTTATACAGTGCATGACTGTAATTATGGGCTATCTCAAAAATCTAAAGAAACTGCAAGTCTTAAATAATTATAAGGGAAATGTAAAAACTTGGTAATAGATCCAATAGGACAAATTAATAAACACATTTTTTAAAATCTCAGGAAAAGAAAGACTTATGTTGATATTGTACATTACTGTAATTCTGAATTATTAAAGACAGTCTTTCTCTTAACTATTTGCATGTGTATGTGTAGATGTGACTGTGTCTATGTGAGTGTGTTTGCCTTGACAACAAACTTCAATAAGATATGTAATTATCTCTGCTGTGTCTATCTCTTGCAATATCTCCTGGATTTGTTTCTCACATTATCGCAACACTTCTTCAAACGTTGTTTTCAGTGCGGGCAATTGAGTGGTAAATACTTCTTATGGCTTCTTCTTAAGAGAATAACTTTATTATGTCTTAAAATTTGATTGGAAATCAGATTTTACATAAATTATACAACAAATAACATTTTCATTCAATAACTAAGAAACTTATATTACCTTCCTGTCTTTTTATATCTAACATTGCTTTTGAGGAGCTAATGTCTCCAGCTTCCGGCCTCAAGTGATCCTCCTGCCTTTTCCTCCCAAAGTGCTGTAATTATAGGCAGGAGCCACTGTGCCTGGCCATAGAGAAGCTAATGTCCTTATCAAACTCAATAAAATGTTTTAGTAAATTTTCTTCTTTTCTGAAAGTTTTTAGAATACTATCTTTGTATTTGATGCTCATTATCATTATATTATCACTATAATTATCACTATATTGTGATAATTATATGTGATTCGAAGATTAACAAACAGAAGCAAGGGAACCGGAACCCCGGTGCCTTGCCTCCTGGTTCTGTGCCTTTCTACCTCCCTAGAGACACTGGCTTTAGCCCTTTAAATTTTGTTCATAATATTAGCATTATTCTATCATATGAGAAGAAATAATTTGTCCCCAGAAGTTCCCAAATACAAACATTTTTCATATTATCAGTTGCCCAACACCATAGAAATGAAATCCACAGCCAATGTGTATAATTGGCTTTATGTTACCTTTTAAAATGCATATAAACAAGCAAGGAATCTTCTCAAAAACTGAGGCTATCTTTACTACTCAGCCCTGTTTATCATAATGACAGGTTGTAAGATATTTTAAGGGAGGTAATAATGGATTGAAAACAAGTCTGCAAACCATAACCTTCATGATCATAAATTAAGAAGCCATAACTGCCAAGCTATGAAACCCAATTGAGGGGCAGGTAGCCCTGGAACAAAAAATAAAAATAAAAATAAAATAACTCTTAGAAACCATTAAAACTGGTGTGACAATAAATCTGTCCCTTGAAACCTAGAAAGTTGGTAACACTGTATTCCATCAGACCAACTTCGTGAAAGTGGCTGTTAATGATATTTAAAATAAACACTGGGAGGAAAAGTAACACATTTCTCTGCTACACTTAGGAGAATAGACAAACTGAGTTACACTTTATCAAACGTTAATGAATAGTGTGCATTTCGTATATCATAACACTGTGTTAGGGTATATCTGAAGAACTTACATCTCTGCTAGAAATGAAAGAGGCAGAATTTCTTTTATGATGGAAAGGAGCCCAACACCTGTGTCTTTGTTTCTCTGTGTCTGTGGGGGTTGACTTACTGGCGAGGGTGGCAGAGGAAGGAGGAAAGAGTACCTGGGCTAGAATGTCAGAGTGATTTCTTTCTTTGAAGGTCAGAGATGGATGAGCAAGATAAAATATAGCGATTTTAATTATTTTTTGTGGCATACATGATGGAAAATAAAAAGCACACATCTTAGGTGTGAATTTCCATGAGTTTTGGCAATTGTAATATGCCTCTATAACAACCACCCACAGAAGATATAGAACATTTACATCACCACAAAACAATTGCTCGTTCTCTTTCAGTCAGTTCTCTCCCACAGGCAGACTTTTTCAATTTATATCAGATAGATTAGTTTTTTCATCTGCAAGCAAATAGAATCATTCAGACTTCTGCTTCCAGCAAGATGAATTAACTGTGATTAGACTTACCCTCCTACTTAAAACAACTAAAAACATTAGATGAAATATATTTTTAAAAAGTTGTATGTCGTTGGACATCAGACAATGAAGATCAATGACCCTGGTGTTGAGATTTCTATTGTAATTTGGTCTTGATGTCTCGCTTGAAAATGCCAATAAACCAGACACCCACTCTCTAGGAGAGCCCCGATTAGGGGGAAAATTAGGTTCAGGTGAGACACATTAGGGAGTGAAAGCAAAATGTATAACATAGAAGAAATGTACTACTCACAGGTCCAGAGAAGTTAGGGGTGCCAATAGGAGGCCGAGGAGAGGTTTGGAGGAGTAAGGGAACTCAACCAGCAGGTAGGGAGTGATAGAGAAAGGAAAACTTTGGGATTATGCCTTTATTTTAAGGTCTATAGGAATTTTCCTTTAGGCTTTTCCTTAGGGGTTGTGAATTGCCTATTTTAAAGAAAACACACATGAAGCTGGGAATTTATTTGCGTGACTATGATGTTTAACATTAGGCTTTATTACAGTTGGCAGCTGTGCAATATGTTGGGTTTTGCTTCAGTGAGATGAGAAACAAGCAGGCTATATGGCAAACAACCATATTAGGGAGGGAGGTTTTAACTAAGCCAAAGATGGTGGGTTTCAGGTATTATGCCTAGAAACATCTGCCTAGGCAGCAACTATATTAAACAAATTTATGACATCTGAGAAAGAGAAACAAACAAGGTGAATCTTATGATTGCCCCAGTTTATTTTTAGGTAGCAGCACAGATTTTGAGAATTCTAGCAGAGCTAGAAAGATTCAGTGAATAAAAGATAAAGTGATGAGTCCAGAGAGAACAAATTGGCTAGAGTTTGCACAGCAAAGCACCAGAAAGAAAAGAGCCACTCAGAGACAGGATTCAGATCTCCACAGGCCTCCTCCGAGCATTCAGCAGAGTAGTAATCAGAGGATTTGTGTAAGAGAAAAATGTGCAACAGAAAGTAAGCAATCACTATAAATAATTATAAGAAAGAGTACCCAGCACTCTCACAGAACCAAACATAGTATCAGGCATTAGCCAGAGTAGAAAATCGCATAGTTTATAGGGCATTGGATAGAGTATTCAAAAATGTTTGCCTCACTAGTAGGGGATAATTATCCCTAGAGTAATATTGCCTTTGTCCCATATAACATGTTTTAAAAGCAAGACCTGACAAGATTAAATTATTTCCAAGTAACTTAATGGCATCCTAGAAAAAAATAAAAGATATATATATATTTATAGCAACAGAAAAATATCAAGTAGTTAATAATGTAAATTCCACAATGTTTGGCATCCAATAAAATAACTCACCAGGCATGCAACGACATCGAGGAATATGATCCAAAATTAAGAGAAATATCAATCCATCTAAATCTACCATTAACTAATACAGATGTTTGACATTTTAGATAAGATTATTAAAACAGTAATTTATAATTGCACTTAATATGCTTAAAATGTTACAAAAATATTAAACATTTAGAGCATAAAATATATAAAACCTGGAGATGAAAATGATAATGCCTAGGCAGAAAAATATCCTGGTTTGCATTAATGGCAGATTAAACATTGTAGAATAAAACATTAGCAAATTTGAGGACATAATAACAGAAATTATCCAAACTGAAACAGGTAGGTTTTCAAAACTGAAAAAAAAAAAAAAATCAGTGAGAAGTTGCCTAAGATATATGTAATTGATGTTAACAGAGGACAGGGAAGGACAATTATTTGAAACAGTAGCACCCTGTCCCCTCAGGTTTCCAAATATAACAAAAACTATAAATTACAGATCAGAAGAGCTTATATAGATTTACACACAAAAAAATTGAAGAGAAGTACACCTAGGCATATTATAACCAAATAGAAGGTAAAGATAAAGTGTTAAAAGTAGAAAAAAAAGAAAGATTCATTACATACAGAGGAACAAAGAAATAAATAGCATATTCTTGTCAGAAACAATGCAAGAGAAAATACAGAAAACATATATTTTATATATTAAAAGGATAAAATGTCAAATTTGAATTCTATAGTCACAAAATAAAATGAAGGTGACATAATGAGTTTTTTGGACATACAAATCCTGAAGACATTTATCACCAATAGTTTCTCACAAGAAATATTAAATAAACTTCATCAGTGAGAAGGAAAATGATACAAGAATGTGAATGTACCCAAATAAACGAAGAGCACCAAAAAAAGTTAACCACTTAGGTAAATCCATAAGAGATTTCCCCTACACTTTCATAAGACTAACTCAAAAGGGCATGGCATAATTTTGTTATTATTGCCAAAATGTATAAACTCAGTCCAATCATGAGAATACAACAGATTGAGGAACATTTAACAAAATAATTGACTAATATTCTTCAAGAGTGTTAGACCACAAAAATAGGAAAGAATGAAGATCTTGCATTTTGACTCAGTCTGATAATTTTTGCATTTACATTAGTTCAGTTGATTTACAGTTAGTGTAATTATTGACATGGTTAAGTCTCTCATATTGGGAATTGTTTTCTATTCATCCTATGGGATCATGTTTTTTTTCTTTTTCTCCTTTGCTCTTTTCTACTAGGTAAATCTCACAGTTTTTACTTTTCTATTGTATATTCTGTATTTTAACTCTACTGTTGCGTATGTGTACATGTGTGTATGCCTGTATGTGCATATATTTGCTTGTGTGTTGCTTTTTAGAATACAATGTGAATATTCATTATCACTGCCTGCTTTCAAGTTATATGCTATTTAACAAAGAACAGAAATATTTTAAAACAATACAATTCCACTTATCAACCAATCCCCATACTTTATGTTCCTTTTGCCCTAAAAGTTTTTTCTACAAAGGTTATCTCCAAAATACATTGTTATTAATTTGCATAAGCAGTCCAATATTTTTATAGTCGAATCTTATAAGATAATGACACAAACTAAAGATAGATATAAAATTTAAATAATAGATTTCTTACAATTACACATATAATTACCATTTCTAGATATCTTTTCCTTTGCATATCTGAGATTCAAACTGGCATCATTTCTTTTGCCTATAAAACTTCTATGAGGGTTTAGAATTTATTTTCCTGTAAATAAATTATCTCAACTTAAAAAAAATCTGCTAATGGCTTTGTTTCACTTTAATTATAAAACAAATTGGAATAATTTCAAACTTGTTTTACAGTGTTTACAAATAATTAAAAAAGTAAAAAGTGTACATAATATGTATACCCTTTGCACATACTCTCTGTTTTTAACATTTTACCCCATTTGCCTTTTCATTTACTATCCGTCTATTCATCTATCAATCATGTCATTTTTAATCAACTATAAATAAATAAATATTGTTTTATGTAACCACAGGACAGTTAATTGTAGTAAATTTAACTTTGATTAAATACTTTTATGTAATGTACCATTTGCATTCTAATTTTGTTATTTGATCCAATAATCTTCTTTATGATATTGCCCCCTTCTAGTACAGGCTACAGTATAGATAGGGTGAGTTATTGAATTTAATCAAAATGTATCTTTAGACTCCATTAATCTGGAATATTTACACAATCTTTCTTTTTCTTTTATAATATTGACTGAGATAAACAAAATGTAACCCCCGTTCCCATTCCCACACACAGACTTTCATGCTTTAATCTCTGGAATATTTAAGGATCTTCTGTTAAATGGCAAGAAGAAACTTTGGAGATGTACGGTTGATTCTTGAATGACATGAGTATAAACTATGTAGGTTCACTTATGCATGTATTTTAAAATAGATTGAAAATTGGGGATATTTATAATAATTTGAGAAAGCTTTCAGATCAACTGTGTAGCCTAGAAATATTGAAAAAATAGGAAAAATATAATTATGTCATGAATGCACAAAATATATGCAGTTATAGTCTTTTTAATCCTTTGCTGCCATAAATATACATGAATCTATTATAAAAAGTTAAAATTTAACAGAATTTATACAAACAAAGTCAGACTCTATATGCTACCACTCCCAGTCTAGAGAATTGTAAATACATGTGGTACAGTGTTAAATCATAACTGCATTAAATTAACTGCAGTACATACTGTACTACTGTAATAATTTTGTTGTCACCTTCTGTTGTTCTTGTGGTGAGCTCAAGGGTGGCAAATATCTGCTTAAAACCCCATGTGAGAGTAATCATCTCTGTGTGAGAGGTTCATCTGTCCAGTAAATTGTGTATCACAGTAAAAGGTGATCCCTCTCAGTTCTCATGTATTTTTCATTGTGTTTAGTGCAATATTGCAAACCTTGGATAACACCATGGGACTTACACAATGTGCTAGTGGTACTGAAAGTGCCCCTAAGAATCAGAAGAATCAGAGAAAAGTCATGACATACAAGAGAAAGCTGAGTTGCTTGATATGTACTGTAGATTAAGGTCTGTAGCTGCTGTTGCCCACCATTTTAGACAGACGATTCATCTTGTAAAGAGATGACATAAATTTTGGGTATTGATAAATACAGAACAGTACTCCCTTTCTCATGATTTTCTTAATAATATTTTCTTTTCTCTAGTCTCTTTTATTGTAAGAGTATAATACATAATACACGTAACACATAAAATATGTATAAGTCAGCTGCTTATGTTATTGGTAAAGCTCCTGGTCAGTAGGCTACTACAGCCAGGTTTTGGCAGAATCAGAAGTTAAATACGGATTATTGACTATGTGGGGGAGGTTGGTGCTCCTAATGCCTGTGTTGTTGAAGACTCAACTGTAATTAAAAGTAAAGAACTTTACACAGGCGATTACCTTGGATTATGAAGGTGAGTTCAATCTAATCACACATGATCTCTTTAAATTGGGGAACTGTCACTGGCTGGAGTCAATGAGATATGATAGTAGAATTCTGTGACTTTAGAAATGTGTGAGGGTCTAGAAATGCTATTATTGGAGAAGGGCCATATGAAGAGTATGAGAAGGAAATTAGGACAACTCTAGGAGCAAATACACATTCCCAGCTGACAGGCAGCAAGAAGACAGGGTTCTTAGTTCTGTTTCCAAGGAACTGATTCTGGCAAACAACCTTGTTGTGACGTTCTCTCTCTAATTTAGTCTGAAGGGTTCTCTGGAGAGTGGCTGTAAGTTACAGCTCTGCACTTGGGGGGCTCCAAGGAAAGTGGTTGTGGATGTTTACAATGTGCCTTACATGGGATACTACTTTGCCCTTGCAAAAAGCCAGAAGCCTAAGGCTCCAACCCATGACCAGTGTCCTTCTCACATGAAATGTCTTTATACTGGCAGACACTCTGGTGGTTCTTGTGTGATCTGTATCCAGTTTATTCCCACCAGTATAGTCAGCCTCTAGGAGAGCCCTGACTCGGAAGAGAGTGAGACACCCAGCAAGCAGCACAACAAAACACATGAAATAACAGGAGCAATTTATTATTCAAAGATCTATGAGAGAAGAAGGGTGCCTACAAAGACCTATGGGAAATCTGGAGACAGCAGGCTGCACAACCTGAAGGTTGGGAGAGAGAGGGAAACTTTGTGGGACCACACCTTTATTAGTATCTATGGGTTTTATCCCTTAACCTGAGGGACAGCCTAATGAAATTATCCAATCAAAGACATTCTGTGGGAGCTACCTTACATGCCCACTTTTTTAGCTTTCAAAATGTTATCCACGTACAGAGACACATCTAAAGCTATTTGATTTTCCCAGTTATATGAGATTATTTTAGACACTGAATATCTATATAACTTTTGTTTTCAATTTTAAAATAAAATTATAAGGTAATACATATAAGAAAACTTCTTAACCTGTAAAGCACTCTGCTGATAGGTACTGTCATTGTGGCTATCTTATCCTGAGTCTCTTCCCTGAGGCACTAATCCCAATTTTTCTAGCAGAATTATTACTTTATTACTATTTTTCTCAATGTTTTCTTCCTCCCTTACCTCACTGTCATAATCCATAAAGGCATATAGTTATGCATTACGCATTTTTGTATTTAGACTTTCAAACTTTTTCCTCATATATAATGAGAAATCAAATGATGTTAAACATTGATTGAATATTATTTTATTGAGTGGTCAATCCAAGGTAATGCCTGTACCCAAAATGAGAAAAACAAATCGAGCAATATGGGCTATATATGAGTAATACGTTTTTACATTTTCCAAATAAAGTTCCTCAATCAGGTAACTACCACAGGGAAATTTAAAAAATTGAGAGTTTTTTTGTGAAAGTAGCATGTCATAGTAGAAAATGCATTCATTGATTCTATAGTGAGAAAACTAGATTTCTAGTATTTTCTTAGCTATGCTTAGTTCACTTAGTACAATTTTATTCTTAAGTTTGTCATCAGTGACATATCTTTACAGATTCAGTCCTCATACTGACTCTCTGAACCTTTAGTGATTTTTTCTTCCATTATTAAATAGTATCTCCCTCATGAGGCTTTTCCATTGTTGATCTTGAAAAGTTATTTGTTGTTTGTAAGTACATGGGTTGATATCTGGACTCTCTATAGTGTTCCATTGGTCTATGTGTCTATTTTTTTTTCTATTTTTTACATTTTACTTTACATTCGGGGATACACGTGCAGAATATGCAAGTTTGTTACATAGGTGGACATGTGTCATAGTGTACCTATCAACTCATCATCTAGATTTTATGCCCCACATGCATTATGTGTCTATTTTTATGCCAATACCATGCTATTTTTGTTACTATAGCTTATATTTAAAAGTCACATAGTGTGACACCTCCAGCTTTGTTATTTTTGCTCAAGACTGCTTTGGTTATTTAGGGTTGTTTGTAATTCCACATAAATTTTATTTTATTATTATTATTATTATACTTTAAGTTCTAGGGTACATGTGCATAACGTGCAGGTTTGTTACATATGTATACTTGCGCCATGTTGGTGTGCTGCACCCATCAACTCATCAGCACCCATCAACTCGTCACTTACATCAGGTATAACTCCCAATGCAATCCCTCCCCGCTCCCCCCTGCCTTCGATAGGCCACGGTATGTGATGTTCCCCCTCTCGAGTCCAAGCGATCAACTTGAGAATTTCCCAACTTTCA
>NW_016814668.1:608655-629948 GCF_001698545.2 Rhinopithecus bieti | reverse complement strand
TGGATTCCTAGGTATTTTATTCTCTTTGAAGCAATTGTGAATGGAAGTTCATTCATGGTTTGGCTCTGTGTTTGTCTGTTACCGGTGTATAAGAATGCTTGTGATTTTTGCATATTAACTTTGTATCCTGAGACTTTGCTGAAGTTTCTTATCAGCTTAAGGAGGTTTTGGGCTGAGACGATGGGGTTTTCTAAATATACTGGTATTTTGTTAGGAATTGCATTAAATCTGTAGCTTGCTTGCAGTAATGTAAATATATTACCAATATTAATTACTTATTTCAATAAATTAACATGGAATGTGTTTCCATTTGTTTTTGTTTTCCAATTTTGTTCAATGCTTTGTGGTCTTTATTGTAGAAGTCTTTCACCTTCTTTGTAAAATTTATTCCAAAATTTTGTATTTTGTGTAGGTATTGCAAATAGGATTGCATTTTATTTCTTTTCAGACAGTTCACCATAGACATGTAAAAATGCTGCATTTTTGTATGTTGATTTTTTTATCCTGCAACTTTACTGAATTTGTTTATTAGTTCCAAGAATGTTTTGTCAAATATTTAGAATTTGCTGTACATACAATGATGTCATCAGCAAACATGGACAATTTGACCTCTTCCTTCAAATTTGGATGCCTTTTATTTTTTTCTCTTGCCTGATTGCTCTGGCTAGGACTTCCATTACCATGCTGAATAAAAGTGGTGAAAGTGGGCATTCTTTTCTTATTTCAGATCTTAGAAGAAAAGCTTTCCATTTTTTCCTGTTTAATGTATTAACTATGGGTTTATCATATATGGCCTTTATTACATCAGGTACATTTCTTCTGTACATAATTTAAGAGATTTTAATCATGAAGAGATATTGAATTTAATCAAATGCTTTTACTGTGTCTATTGAAATAACCACCTTTTAAAAATCCTATTAATGTGATGTGTCATGTTTATTGATTTGGCTTACATTGAGCCTTATTTGTGTCCCTGGGAGGAACCCAACTCGGTCATGGTGAATGACATTTTTAGTGTGCTATTGAATTTAGTTTGCAATTATTTTGCTGAGAATCTTTACATTTATGTCCCTCAGGGGCATTGACTTGTAGTTTTCTTTCTTTGTTGTGACCTTCTCTGGTTTTGGTATTAAAGTGATGCAAGCCTGGTAGGATAAGTTTGAAAACATTATCTCCTCTTCAATTTAAAAAAGAAATAGTTTGAGTAGAATTGGTATTAGTTCTTCCTTAAGTGTTTTGTAGAATTAACCAGTAAAGCCATCAGGTCCTCGCTTTTTTTTTTTCAAAGACTCTTTAATTCTGATACAATCTCATTACTAGATATTGGTCTGTTCAGATTTTCTAGTTTCTTTCATGATTTAATTTTAGTAAGTTGTACATTTCCAGAAATTTATCCATTTCTGCTAGGTTTCCCAGTTTGTTGGCATATACTTCTTCATAATATTCTCTTATGATCCTTTATATTTCTTTGGTATCAGTTGTAATGTTCCCTTTTTCGTCTCTGATTTTATTTATTTGAATCTTCCCTGTGTCTCTTTCTCCCTCTTTAGTTAGAATGCACATTAGCTTGGGAAAGGAAAAGTCTCTTCAATAAATGGTTCCGGGGAAACTGGATATCTATATGCAGAGAAACGAAACTATAGCACTATCTCTCACCATAGCCAAATATCAAATCATAATGGATTAAAGATGTAAATACAAGATATAAAACTACTGGGAAAAAAAACACAGGGGAAGCACTTTATGTCACTGTTCTGAGCATAGATATTTTGGATAACACCTCAAAAACTTAGGAAGCAAAAGCAAAAATAACACAAATACGATTACATCTAAGTAAAATACTTCTGCATGACCTAGGAAATAACCAACAGAGTGAAAGAATACCCTAGTCAATGGGAGAAATATTTGCAAGCTGTGCATCTGACAAGAGGTTACTATCAAAATATATAAAGAACTTGGGGAGGGGGGAGGGATTGCATTGGGAGTTATACATGATATAAATGATGAATTGATGGGTGCTGACGAGTTGATGGGTGCAGCACACCAACATGGCACAAGTATACATATGTAACAAACCTGCACGTTATGCACATGTACCCTAGAACTTAAAGTATAATAAAAAAATAAATTAATTAAAAAAATATATATATAAAGAACTTGAGCAAGTGAAGAGCTAAAAACAAATAATCTGAATTTAAAATGGGCAAAGGACTTGAACAGACATTTCTCAAAAGAAGACATACAAATTGCCAAAAGTATATAGAAAAAATGTACATCAACATTACTCAACATCAGTCATCAGCAGAAAAATGCAAATCAAAACCACAACGAGATATAACTCACACTAATTAGAATGGCTATTTTCCAAAACACAAAAAATAACAAATGCGAGCATTGAGGTGAAAAGAGGAAAACTCTTGTACCCTGTTGGTGAGAATGTAAATTGTATAGCCAGTGGAAATACTCGAGAGTTTCCTCAAAAAATTTTAAAATAGAAATACTATGTGATCCTGCAGCCTTACTTCTGGGTATTTATCTAAGTGAAAGGAAAACAATATGTTTAAGAGATATTTGCACCCCCATCTTTGTGGTAGCACTATTCACAATCGACAAGATATGGAATCAACCTAAGTGTCTATCAACACATGAACAAAGAAAATGTGGTATATATACACAATAAAGTACAATTCAGTAATAAGAAAAAGAATGAAATCTAGTTATTTATGGTAACATGAATGAACCTGAAATATTCAGGTTTTTAATTATATTCATGAACAATATTAATGACCGAACCATGAATAGTAAGTTAACTGAAATAAGCCAGGTACAGAAAGAAAAATACTACATGGTCTCAATCATTAGTAAAATCTAAAAAATGCTGATCTTGTAGAAGTAGAGTAGAATAATGATTACTAGAGGCTGAGGAGGGCAGAGAAGAGGGGATGATGAGATTTTCATTGTTATTATTGGTACTGTTATCATAGGAGATCACAACTGCATGTGTGTTTTGTCCCTGAAGTGGAATAAAATGTGGAGGTGTAAGACAATGATACTGATGATCCTGATGTTTACGTAGGCCCGTGGTGATGTGTGTGTCTGTGTCTTCGTTTTTAACAAAAAGTTGAAAAGCAAAAAAAAAAAAAAAAAAAAAAAAGTAAAATGTAACAATAGAAAAAAGCTTACAGAATAAGTATATAAAGAAAGAAAACACTCTTGTACAGCTATAAAATGTGTTTGTGGTTTACGTTAAGTGTTACTATAGGAGACAAACATTTACAAACAATTTAAGTTTATAATGAAAAAAGTTACAGTAAACTGAGGTTAATTTATTACTAAAGAAATAACTATTAAAATAAATTTAGTGTACCCTAAGTGTACTGTATTTATAAAATCTACAGTGCTGTACAATAATGTTCTGTGCTTTCTCATTTATTCATCACTTACTCATTGACTTACCTGGAGCAACTTCCAATCCTGCAAGCTCCATTTGTGATAAATGCACTCTACAGGCGTATTTTAAAAAATACTCTATAGTATGTAGTGCCAAGACAATACTTCTTTCAGTGTGGCCCAGGGAAGCCAAAAGAGTGACACCCTGCCAGGTTCACAGCTTAGGAGCAATAGGCTGTACCATACAGCCTAGATATGTTGTAGTAGGGTATACCATCTAGGTTTATGTAAGTACACTCTACGATGGTCATAAAAGGTGAAATTACCTAATAATACATTTCTTTGAATGTATCCCAGTTGTCTTGGCATGGTGGCTCATGCCTGTAATCCCAGCAATTTGGCAGGCTGAGGCGGGTGGAACACCTGAGGTCAGGAATTCGAGAACAGACCTGCTACCATGGCGAAATCCCATCTCTAGCAAAATATACAAAAATTATCCAGGTGTGGTATGGCACACCTGTAGTCCCAGCTGCTCGGGAGGCTGAGGCAGGAGAATCTCTTGAACCCAGCAGGTGGAGGTTGCAGTGAGCTGAGATCATGCCACTGCACTCCAGCCTGGCTGACAGAGCAAGACAGAAAAGAAAGAAAACAAGCAAGAAAGCAAGAAAAGAAAGAAAAGAAGAGGGAAAGAGGGAAAGAGAGAAAGAGAGAAAGAAAGAGAAAGAGAGAGAGACAGAGAGAAAGAGAGAGAGAGAGAGAAAGAGAGGGAGAGAGAAAGAGAGGGAGAGAGAGAAAGGGAGAAAGGGGGGGAGAGAGAAAGAAGAAAGAAAGAGAAAGAGAGAAAGAAAGAAGGAAGGAAGGAGAGAAAGAAAGGGAAGAAAGAAAGGGAAGAAGGAAGGAAGGAAGGCAAGAAGGCAGGAAGGAAGGAAGGAAGGGAAAGAAACCCAGTTGTTAAAAAACGCATGAATTTTATGTGTTTGTGTGTGTGTAAGTGTGTGTGTATAATACACATCTTTTTCAAAATGATTTTGTTTTTATCAATCTGCTAGTTTCTTGCTATTATTTCTAAACCTCTCTTTCATTAATATAAATACATCAAAAATAGTTATTTTGTACTTTGTAATGTTTGAAGTCTTGCAGTTTTGGAATCTGGTACGTGTTTTGTTTTCTCCACACTCCTCATCCGGCTCTCACTCCGAAGTCCTTGTCTTCTTAGGTGTTTTGTGATTTTTAGATTGCTTGGAACTTTACCTGTAGCTACTTTTTAAGGTCTGGGTTGAAAGTGCTTTCTCTAGAGAGAATATGTTTAATTTTGCAATATGTTTGGAATATTAGCAACCTAAGGCCACCCTAAATTGAAGCCTTACTGAGGGTTTATTTTGTACTATACAGGATGATCTTAAATTTATTTGCAAAGCTTTGTGAAAGCTGGCTGGCTATTGTAAGGTCTCTGGAGAGATTTTGTTTATCTTTTGTCCAGTGTCCAAAATAATACATAGAAATTTTCTTGATTTATTCTTCTGCATGATGGGATTTCTGTTTGACATTATTCTGATGGTAGAATCCCATAATGACGGGTTCCAACTTTACAAAGGTCTTTTTATAAGACAGTCAATCTTGGGTTGGCAGTTCAGATATAAAAATTGTCTTTCTTGGTGTTTATATACCACATTTTCTTTATCCATTTTATCATTGATAGGCATTTAGGTTGATTCCTTGTCTTTGCTATTGTGAATAGTGCTGAAATGAACATACACGTGCATGTATCTTTGTACTAGAATGATTTATATTTCTTTGGGTATATACCCAATCATGGAATTACTGGGTCATATGGTATTTGTGGTTCTAGATCCTTGAGGAATCATCACACCGTCTTCCACAATTGTTGAACTAATTTGCATTCCCACTAACAGTGTAAAAATATTCCTGCTTCTCCACAACCTCATGAGCATCTGTTGTTTCTTGACATGGAATACTATGCAGCCATAAAAATGAATGAGATCATGCCCTTTGCAGGGACATGGATGAAGCTGGAAGCCATTATCCTCAGCAAACTAATGCAGGAACAGAAAACCAAACACCATATGTTCTCATATATAAGTGGGAGCTGAACAATGAGATCACATGGACACAGGGATAGGAACAACACATACTGGGACCTGTCGGAGGGGTGGGGTTGGGGGACGAAGAGTGTTAAGAAAAATAGCTAATGCATGTTGGGCTTAATACCTAGATGACGGATTGATAGGTTCAGAAAACCACCATGGCACACGTTTACCTGTGTAGCAAACCTGCACATCTTGCACATGTACAGGATGTGTAAAATTGAAATTAAAATTAAAAATTAAAATTAAAATTAAAATTAAAAAATACATACTTCAAAAAATTATCTTTCAAATGAAAGCAAGATAATAGTAAACTGAAACACAATTTTCAGTTGTTATATTGGGGATAGAACATTATAGCCAGGTAGCAATATATACAAAAGAATTATTTGATCCTGCATTTCTAATTTATAGAATTTATCATGTAGATATACCTTAACACACACAAAATGGCAAATGAACAATGTTATCCCTTGCAAAAATGTAATAAAACAGTCAAATATTGGAAGATTGTTAAATCATGTGATTCCATACACACAATGACAAACCACGCAGCTGGAAATAATGAATGGAGAAGGATTTTATATAGCAATACGGAAAGCCCCCAGAATTTATTAGGGAAGAAAATGAAGTTTATAACAGTATATATAGAATGATATAGTTTGTCTATATAAGGAGGAAAATTAAAAGGTAGATTTAATTTTTTGTATGTATATAAATAAATGACTAGAAGGATGCACACACACACAAAAAAAAATCCAAAAGCTATGTATGTGGGGAATGAAAATTGTATCAATGTGGTCAAAGGTGGAATTAAGAGTTTCCATGGTTCACATTTTGAGTAAAATTTTATTTTTTAACCTGTAAATACGTAAGAAATTTAAATAATTGAAAAATGTATACTTTAGATTTTATGTATTTCCACTTCTTTTCCATCAGCATCTAATCCACCAGACTGCCAGAAATAGAAATCACCTAAAAATCATTTAAAGTAATGCATACTTATTATAAAAATAGAAACCTATAAATTGATCCTCTCTGAAAAGAATATAGATTTATATTTGTTTATATTTACATGTAGAAATAAGTGGAAGGATACACAAAAATAATAAAAAATATTTACATACGGTAATGGCAATTATGTCAGTTGTTTCTCCCTGAATCATAAACATTATCACAGAAACAGCTGTTCTTTTCTGTGTCTGTTTACGTGCATACATATAATGCATGTTTTTATGTATATATGTGGAGAGAGATTATACATATACATATACAATCTAAATAATTATAGGCATATTATTTTCCTGAAAAGATTTATATTAGGTATTGTTTTTCTCTTAATTATATTATGAAAATAATTCCATGGAAATGCTTCCAAGGCAGTGCAAGATGTATTTTTTTCTTGCTAATTCAAATGATTCTCTTTGCTGGGAATTTAAGTTGTTAATATTTTTAAATTACTGAATTGTTACAGTGAACATAATTGCAAGTTGTTCCATTTTCAGGTCATATTATTATTATTATTAATTTTCTTATATTATTTCTGGAACAGTGGGAAACATAAATAAAATATTTGGTTTAATAGTCTTTCTACAGAAAGACTATTATAATTTTTTTATTTTCTTCTATATATTCTTTGTTAGGCCATAAGCTCATGAAGAAACAGGTTGTGAGAAACATTCATTTCTGTATTCTTAATTTAAAGGATAGTGTCTTCTGTATAAAGGTATTTAGTGGATGTTTAATGAATAAGTGGCCACATTCTTTCTAATTTCTATAAGCAAAATAAACAGCCACTTGTGCTCTCTGCCCTAGGGACATAGGTGTATGTGTGAATATTTTTGTGTAATGTACACATATGTGTATATATGTGTGTGTAAAAAATTATACGTGTGTGTGTGTGCGCGCGCGTGTATATGTAATCTTACTCTATTCTGGTATAAAACAAGGAACAGGTACAAGATTATTTGGATTTTTGGCTGATAACCTTAAATGCTTTGAGCTTTTTGAGTATTAAGTCAAACACTAATAAAAGTAATTATTCAAATATTAAACACATGCTATGTTTTACTTTAACCCCTGTCCAAAAAACAAAAGTTCTTCCCTTGAAATCTCTTTTTTTCTTATAGTGGAAATTGCATTAACTTTCGCTTATAAGTTTTAACATCTCTCTTTTTTTCAGACATCTTTGCTTAACTTTCAAACAATTGCTTTAACTAAATTTCTCTCAGGACAACTACAAAATCTAAGTAGCCTAGCCAGGGCATAGTCATGTGGCTAATAACCAGTATCTGAGCAAAAACAACCATTCATCTTTCAAAGTCTAACATTACACTTTCTTAGGACAAAAGGGGAATTTGTTTTAAATTCAAACTAAATTATTGTTTGTCAGAGAAATTTATTACATTTTGAAGTACCATAAGATAAGCATATTTCAATATAGGCTGCAATTTCTTTTTTGCAAGCCAGTATTTATTTAACACTATTTTGCTTTCTCTGTGCATATTTCTGGCTTCTCGTCCCAAGCTGTTTGCTGTTTTACAGCAAATGAAAATAAGTTTGCGGAAATTGCATATAAAACTGCTTATTGAGACTTAAATCTTCTGTGGCTGTTGTTTTTCCCTCAAACTCCCAGTTCTAGTTCTCTCTCTCTCTTTCTCTCCCTCTCTCTCTCTTTTTTTGTGTGCGTATGTTTAATATAATTAAATTTCTGTATCTTATACACCCTTGGTCTATCATTCATTTCAAGTTGGGTTAGGACAATGGGAGGTAAGTCAGTTTTTTTAATGCACCTAATGCACCTAAACGTATAAGTAAGGAAAGAAGAATTTTATGCTGGATCCAAGAGCATTTATATTTAACTATATGTAAGAAAAAAAGATAATTTTTTCACACTATATTGTTCATAATTTAGGTTTGGTTGAATATGAAGACTTAACGGTCTTTAACTAAAATATTTGCCATTACTTTTAACAGCAAAAACTGGAATTACTTTCGCACCAACCTAATAGAATGTTATCATTTTCTGAAGGTAAGTCCAGGTATGAGCAAAGTAGGGTTGGTACAGCATTGAAAAATAGTCAGATTGCTGACCAATCTGATCCTGAGTAGACTCTTTGTCCAGTACTCACTATTTGTATTAGTCAGTTCTCACACTGCTATAAAGAGCTACCTGAGACTGAAGGAAAGAGGTTTAATTGACTCGCAGTTCTGCAGACTGTACAGGAGGCATGGCTGGGCAGGCCTCAGAAAACTTACAATCATGACAGAAGGGTGAAAGGGAAACAAGTACGTCTCCACATGGAGGAAGGGGAGAGAGAGAGAGCAAATGGGGATGCACCACACACTTTCAAACAACCAGAACTTGAGAGAACTCACTATCACGAGAACAGGAAGGGGAAAATCTAGTCCCGTGATCCAATAACCTCTCACTAGGTCCCTCCCCCAACATTAGGGATTACAATTCAACATAAGATTTGAGTGGGGACATGGAGACAAACCGTATCACTATTGTTCACTCATTCATTCTCTACAAACCACCTATCAACATTCCCATTTTTCGCTGTGTAGTATTTTATGTAAATATCTATAATATACCTGCAGATACATATATAAATTTTAGAATAGTGTTAGATTTATAGAAAAATTGTGAAGATAGTAGAGTTCATGTATTCCTCACCTCCAGTTTCTCCTATTATTATCTCATATTACTCTGGTGCACTTGTTATAAATAATGATCTAATACTGATAAATTGTTATTAACCAAACTCTATAATGTATTTGAAATTTATTAGTTTTTTTCTCCTTCCTCTGTTTCAGGGTTCCATCCAGGATACCACATTTAAATGTTATTTTTCCTTAGGTTCCTCTGGTCTGTAATGATTTCCTAAATTTTCTTTGTTCTTGAGTACCTTAACAGTTTTGAAGATCAGATATTTTATGGAATGATCCTATTTTCAGAAGCCCCCAATTTAGTTTCCCTAATGTCTTTCCCATAATAAAACGAAGGCTATGAGTTTTGGGAAGAAAGACCACAGATGTAGAGTGCCATTCTCCACACAACCTGTCAATTATACATAGTATCAACATAACTGGCCCCTGACAATATCAATCTTGATCACCAACTTGAGGGTTGACACATTTCTCCACTGTAAAGTTAAGTTTTTCCCTTTCTATCCTGTCCTCTTGGGAGAGAAGTCACCATGCACAGCCCACACTAAAGGAGTGGAGAGTCATGCTCCATTTCTTGAGAGTGGAGTATCTAATTTATTTGGCATTATTCTGCATTGGATATTTGTCTATTTGCTCCTATTTATTTAATATAAATTTAAATCAAATGTAATTAAATTCAGTACACTTTAATCAAATCTATTTAATATAAATGAACTGTTTAATAAACAGTTAAATATAACTGTTTGGACTAATTTATATTTATTTTATACTTTGTGTTATAACACTAAATTTTTACTTAGTCTGTTGCACAAATTGCTCCAGCTTTGGCCACTGAGAACACTTACGTCCCTTTTTGATACACCCACCATTATGGGATTTTAAAAATCATTTCTTACTTTCTGGAGCTACAAGATACTCTAGTATTATCTTGTCTATTGCATTCTCCACACCAGAAATTTGATATTTTATTAAGTTGCCTCGTTTACTTTTTTTTTTAAGCAATTAATATTAGAATCAAATATCTGGGCACTGAGTTTGCTTGTTGTTAGAATATCGGCATGTTATTGCTTCAGTGAGCAGAGTTAGGAAATATGTGTGTGGGGGGAAGAGAGAGAGAGAAAGAGATAGGTGTGAAGGGACTCAGCAGAATGGGCGAGGGGCATATGCCAGTCTGAGCAAATGAAGGTTTATGCCACACTTCATCTTTGCAGTTAATCTGTGAGGCTGCTGAGAAACCAGCCTGTGATTCTCCTGTCGCTTCAGCAGGAGACATATGCTGCATATCACTAAATATTACACCTCAAATGGTAAGACATTGTGAAACAATGGCTCTTATTTTTTCTCTTAACCCACAGAGCAGTTCATGTGAAAGAGTTTGGTGATTTGATATGAAAAGGAGTTCCATGTTGTGTTAAGAGGGATACAAAATCCAGAGGAATAGACAATATCTTCTCATGCTGCTCTGTGGTGTTTGTATGGCATCTAGTACACTTGTGACATTAAGGTAGGTTTAAATACTGTGGTTATAGGCTCTCTTAGAAACAAACTTAGCAAATAGATGGAGAGAATAAACCACTCAACCGTGGAGAAACCACATCCTGGGCTTGTGGTTAGAGCATCCTGCATCCTGCAGCAAGGAGGTAAAAGAACAGAAGTGAAAATGCCAAAATTCATGCAAGTGCTAGCTAGACGTTGTGCACACATACCCTAGAACATCAAGTATTAAAACAAAAAAAAAAGTTCTCCGAGTCCCCACTAGACTCAGGAGCCCAGCTGGCCTCATCTAGCGTATCCCGCACCGAGGCTGCAGGCCAAACTGCCCGCCAGTCCCGCGCCCTGCGCCCGCACTCCTCAGCCCTTGGACGGTTGATGGGACCCGGCGCCGCAGAAAAGGGGACGGCGCTCGTCTGGGAGGCTCGGGCCACGCGGGAGCCCACCGCGGGGGAGGTTCAGGCATGGCAGGCTGCAGGTCCCGAGCCCTGCCTCGCGTGGAGGCAGCTGAGGGCCGGCGAGAACTGGAGCGCAGCGCTGGCGGGCCGGCACTGCTGGAAGACCCGGTGCAACCTCCGCAGCTGCTAGCCCGGTGCTAAGCCCCTCACTGCCCTGGGCCGGCGGCGCCGACCTGCGGCTCCGAATGCGGAGCCCACTGAACCCGCGCCCACGCCCGCGCCCGCGCCCGCCGGACCTCGCGCTGGCCTATGAGCGCCGCGCGCAGCCCGGGTTTCCTCCCGCGCCTCTCCCTCCACACCTCCCTGCCAGCAGAGAGAACCGGCTCCGGCCCCGGCCAGCCCAAAGAGGGGCTCCCACAGTGCCGTGGCGGGCTGAAGGGCTCCTCAAGCACCGCCAGAGTGGACGGAAAGGCCGAGGAGGTGATAGGAGCGAGGGCTGCTAGCACATTGTCACCTCTCACTATGATTAGTGTACTTGGGCTGACCTATGCTCATTATAATAATGAAAACCACATGATTGGGTGGAGATTTAAAATGCTAATAAGACATATGGGGTATATACTAGCATGTACAACAATAGCACATTGGCATTCAGAAGACCACCCACAATATGCTTAGCAACAATGCACATTTCCACCCCTTCACAAATAATCATGTAAGACTCCTGTAAAAGGAGTTTCTACAGTGTCAGTTGTTGTCTCATTGTAGAGTAGCCTATTGTGACTCAGCAGAGTGTAGTTTCACTTTGCAATAAAGTTTCCCTGCCTACCTTTACTTTAGATTCTCTCTCAAATTCTTTGGTGCAGCAAAGTCAAGAAACTGAACCAGCTCACCACCAACTTTAAAGCAAAGTCAAGAAACTGAATCAGCTCACCAACAACTTGAAGCACATTCTTTTACTCAATATATATTAAGAACATTCAGTGGTCCAACCACTGTGGATACAGGGATGAAAATGGAGAGCTCTTATACCCAAAACTCTCTGGTAAAGGATAAAGAGTAAAGATCCATGTTAAAGATAATAACAATTGCAATATAGTCCCTCTAATAGATTTATGAGCAAAAAACCATGAGAACTTGGTAAAAGAAGTTTAACATTTTAGCTGTGTTTTGAGACAAAAAGAAACATTATAGTGACTATGTTCTAGACATTAAAGTAGGCAATTTACATATGCTAAATAGCAAGCTCCTGGTAAAACGGCTATCAACTGAAGTAGGATTTCAAATACAGATTTTAACAGTGCTACATCATTATACCACACTGCTTCCAATAATTCTTGTGTACTGAGTTATAGTATTCCAAATGGAAAGAGGTTACCCTGGATAAGAAAACCCCAAAGCACTGACTTAGATGTTGTTCTGCCCTTTGAAGGAACTTGCTGAAGGTGCAGTAGGTGTAAGACCAACCATTGGTCCTACATTTCCTATAATAAAATACTTTCTAATATTCATAACTACCAACAAATTGAAACCTCTTTGTCATAAAGGAGTAAGACTTCCTGCTGCTGAAAATTTTCAAGTGGAGACGTGATGACTGGTGAGTCAATGATGCAAATAGCCTGGACCCCTTTCAAATTCTGTTATACTGCTCATCAATGAAAAAAAAGGTCCATGTGAGAAACATTAAGACAAGTTCAAAAGTGGTATTATACATGCACAGTAACATTTAAATAAAAGAAAGCTTAGAAGTCACCAAGTTCAACTCCATCTTTTATTATACACTTGAAGAAGCAAGGTAAAAAGATATGCCAATGACTAACTCTACTCTGTTAGCACTATCACAACAAAATCCTGGATAGGGGGGCATAAGGCAGTCAGTATTTTAAGATAATGAGAAAAGGTTCAAAGCTAGGAACATTTGGTGTAGAAAGACCTGGTATATGGATGTCACCGTAGGGAGTTATGGAGAGACAGAAGGTTCTGGTTTAGTGGGAAGGCACTTGGTATATAAGAATTAATTTTTAAAAAGAAGAAAAGGATGATCAAAGGGATACCATGTTTTACAAGTAGCATTTTAAAAAATTAGCTAACCTTTACCACTAATTCTGACCAAGTCATGTTTGTATTTAGAACTCAGCATGTCAATGCAGACGCAAAAGAGCAATACCTTAATTTATGTGCTATAAAGCTCTCTATTGAAATGGATTTTCTTTAATGTGAAAGTGCTCCGGTCCAAAGCCAGAGCTATCCATAGGTATTATAGATCATCTGTCGCATCTCATGTAAACTCAAGGTATTAATTTTGGATACAAAACTGAGGACTAGCATATTTCCATAAATTTAATACACAATTGAATTATGCATTGATTAGGAAAATACTACTATAAGTAGAAAAGTATGCCATATCAAAACAACTTAACTAATATCTTGGCAAATAATTTACTCAATTGATTTGATATAATAAATACTTTCTTACTAAGAACTATCTCTGTAATCTTGAGCACATTGTTTTACCTCTCCAAATTTTTGTTTTCCTCTTAGTAACTTAAAATATATTTTACTTGCCTATTATTATTGCTGAAATCAATTAACAAAACACATTTTTATTATTCTTTAATATTCTATGTTCTAACAAATTATTGACCATCTGAATAAATAACACATGCTGTAATCAACATTTGGGACATAAATATGAATAATGTACATATAACCCAAGTAAATGACCCCAGAATAGTGAAAAGCACCTAGTGAGCACTCAAATGATTTTGACTGTATGTTTCATATAATAGTTTCTAAGTAAATGTTTTTCAGTTGAATTATAAACTTACAATTATAATCATTACAATAATAATTCTACATTCTTCTGTGTTTCTTCTATAATAAAATACTGGAGATTAGACAAGTGGGAAGTCAGTAACTGATGATTAAATTTTACATACTGCTTTACCATTAACTGAGTACTGTTCCTTACATTATGACATTTGCTATTCACAAACATCCATGGTGTTAATGTTTTTCATATTTTCTATAGTTTAGACAAAGATATTTAAGCTCAGAGAAGTTAACTGGGTGTTTCAACAGCACCTAGTTAACAAGTTGCAGACTTCAGGTTATCTGAATCTCAAACCTGATTGTTTCTTTCTAACCCAGGGTGTCCCCCCATAAACTGCATTATACTCAAAGAAGACTTCATGTAGAAAGTGGGACTTAAGTGATGTCTGTAATTTTGCAAGGGATAGCGGAGAGAATAAAAGGATGATTCCAGTTTATGTAATAATTAGATATAATAACTGAATGGTAACTACATCTGGTCTAATGTTATTTTGGTTGTGCATTGTTCATTTGTCTCTAGAACTAAGTAAAGATTGCCATTGGCGCTTTCTACTCATTTGTCTTAATTATCCCCAGAAGAGAAACTGTGTAATTGGAGATGATAAAATGTTTACCTTAATTTCACTTGTTTGAGGTAATCAAATCTGGCACCGAATGCATTTGTGTCTTTAATGATTCCCACCTCAAAAGATCTCTATTTCTCTCTATCTTTTTGTGTTAAGACTATTAACGTGTTAAGTGCACAGTTACTGCTTGATGGAACAAGGCTCCAGACAGTCTGAGTTGAGAAAAAACAGCACAGTGACTTAGTTGCCACAAGATACCGTTGATCAAATGGTAGGTAACTGGGGGTAGTATTAAATTAAAGAGGAAAAAAGTCAATAAAGGAAGAAGAGGAAGTACTTCAGAAAGGATTTCAGAGTACAAAGTTTCAACAGAGGTGTGGATGGTTTCTTCAAGGTCTTAGACTGACATAATTTTGAAATAGGTAATAACTCACAGAAAAAAAGAAAAGAGAGAAGAAACATTTTCTTAGGTCATATGAATGAGAGAGTTTATATTATTTATATTCCTTATAGAAAGGAGAAGTCTCACTTAAAACTGCACATTTAAAATAAGTATTTATACATGTCAACACATTGATTTAGTTTTAAAACCATAATCTGTCACTAAAATCCTAAAAATTGTCATAGAATAATATCCTATTAAAATAGTATTTAATATTAAATATAAATTGTTATTTTTAAAAAGTTCTTATTTAATACATTTTGTGTTCTGTAATTCTCCTTTTGGAATTCAGAATTCTCCATATTTCAGTAAGGTAAACCTCTGTTACTTATTTTGTAGTTTTCAAAGAAAAGTAGGTTTACCTGTTTCCTTATTATTTACAGTTCAGAGGAAAGACTTTCATTCTACTTGGAAAGTTTTTTGAGGGCTCATATTTGGGGGTTTTTCTAAGATAATAAGACTTCAGGCTTTTCACACCCTTAGGCGATACACCCAAGAGAAAAGATATCCTAGACAAGAGCTCTGAAGAGAATTTTGAGCTATTATACCAAATGAGCTTGAGATGAACTGGACAGGGAGACTTCTAAATCCCTCCCAAAGGTTTTGCTTTCATAAGAAAATCTTGTAATTTACAAAGACAAGCCTTTTACACTTAGAGAGCTCCTTGTGACTGGAAACAATATTGGTATCAAGATCTTGTTATTATACAAAAAAGACTAAATCATTTGGGGAATAGATTAACTGCTATAATAAAGTTAAGCCTTTTTCCTTGGGCTCAGCTCTAAATACCAAGTTAAACAAGCAAACAAACAAAAGAAAACAAAGCAGGAAGAGAAGTACAACTTAGGTCTAAGTCAACTAATATTGAATTTCTGATTCCGCAATCTGTGAAAGCCTAAAGCTCTGTGATTTCTTCAAATCTCTCATATTTAAATTCCCTATAGCTCTTCTTCAGAACTCTTTTCGCCAAGTGTTAATTGTGTTCCTTCACAATTGCCCTGCTCAAAATTAAGCCTATTGTTCAATGTTAATATAATTCTTTCACATCTTGCAACATATGCTTTCTTACATCTTATGCAAGTTTACGAGGTTCATAGAGATGCACCAAATCAATATTATACAGTTTCTGTGACCTTTCTGCCTTTCCCTCTCTTGTCAGAATTCCCTTCCCTTTCTTTGGTTTGTCTCCATTAAACAAAGTATTTTCTTTTTCTACTTAATCCAGGAATTCCGGCCCTTTCCAACTTAGGACCCAGACAAGGAAAGCATATTAAAGAATGAAGAACTTTCCATTAAATAGCCCTTTCAGTGCTTCCCAAATGTCTGACCATATTGGAGCATGTAGAAAACTATATGTGTTCACTACTATGAGATCAATCAACAAGACTCTGGGAACCTAATTTGAATGACTTGAAACCTCCAACTACCAGAGCACTGAGAGAACCAGCACTCCAGCATATCTGTCAATCTTTTGAGGCTCAGCCACAGGCTCAATCAGATATAGTGTCTATGAGAATTTTGGCTACAGCCTCCACAGGAGACTGATGTAATTAAAAAAGAAGAAAGAGAAAGAGGATGGCTACATACCTGATGGAAGGACATATTAGGAATTATTAAGGCATATCACCAGATACCATTTATCCAGAAGAAAATCAACTATTACGGAATTTTGGAGCTGGAAATAAGAACATTTAAATATTTCAATTATACATAAATTTTCATCTCCAATCCAGCCTTCTCTTTTAAGCTCCAACTTCTTACCAAATGACTCCACTTAGTTTTTCCTCATATTTTTAAAACTTAATTTGTACCAAACTTATATTATCATTTTTCTCACAAAAGTACTTTTTCTACAAGTATTTCCAACCTCAGAGATTAGTGACATCAATCATCCAGGTGCACAGGCCAGGAGGCTGACCTGCTACTTTTGCCATCAGTCTAAAACATCCAGTAAGTATTAAGTTACTCTGTTCTACATGCTTCTTTAATTCCTCCTCTTCTTTCTGTTCCTTTTCTAGATACCAGTACAAGCTATAATTGGCTCTCATCCCAACTACTACTACATCCTCTTATTTGGTATTTCTGCATTTACTCTCTTTATACCATTTTGCACAATACAACCAGAGTTATTAAAAGAAGGAACCATGAGCATGCCATTCAGTTTGAAATTTTTCAATGACTTCCCATTGATCTAAGATAAAGTCCAAAATCTTTTGAGTGACTTCTGAAGTCTTCCACAATCTTGTTACTTTCTAACCTTTCAGCCAATTTTCCCTACATTTACCTCCATCTAGCTCTGCTAGACTTTTATTCAATTCCTCAAGTATACTACATTTACCCCTGACAAAGGATGATGAGGCTAATATTCAACATCTGAGGAAATTAAAAAGCTGAATGTTTGCTGCTTCTAGTAAGGGATTGATAATGCTGCTTAGGCACAGATTTCCTGAGGAGAGCAGAGTGCTGATATTATGTAGGGCTGTAGGAATGTGTAAAATTCAGGGATTGGTGGATTTTCAGGGACCAATATTGGTTGATATTGTCTATAAATATTTAATAGTTGGTTGGAGCTAGTTCTGATTGGTTGGCAGCCAAAAGAGTTTTAACTGAAATGTGTTTATTACTGATTTCTGACTTTTAATTGTGAGGAACTGACATTGATTTGTTAGCTTGTGAGAATGTATTCACTGAGCTGAGTTGTCCTCATTGATTGATTGAAAGAGTTTACATCATATTTCTGATGGCTACTTGATACCATGGCTATTGATAAATAGGTGTTTTNAATTGTCATAGAATAATATCCTATTAAAATAGTATTTAATATTAAATATAAATTGTTATTTTTAAAAAGTTCTTATTTAATACATTTTGTGTTCTGTAATTCTCCTTTTGGAATTCAGAATTCTCCATATTTCAGTAAGGTAAACCTCTGTTACTTATTTTGTAGTTTTCAAAGAAAAGTAGGTTTACCTGTTTCCTTATTATTTACAGTTCAGAGGAAAGACTTTCATTCTACTTGGAAAGTTTTTTGAGGGCTCATATTTGGGGTTTTCTAAGATAATAAGACTTCAGGCTTTTCACACCCTTAGGCGATACACCCAAGAGAAAAGATATCCTAGACAAGAGCTCTGAAGAGAATTTTGAGCTATTATACCAAATGAGCTTGAGATGAACTGGACAGGGAGACTTCTAAATCCCTCCCAAAGGTTTTGCTTTCATAAGAAAATCTTGTAATTTACAAAGACAAGCCTTTTACACTTAGAGAGCTCCTTGTGACTGGAAACAATATTGGTATCAAGATCTTGTTATTATACAAAAAAGACTAAATCATTTGGGGAATAGATTAACTGCTATAATAAAGTTAAGCCTTTTCCTTGGGCTCAGCTCTAAATACCAAGTTAAACAAGCAAACAAACAAAAGAAAACAAAGCAGGAAGAGAAGTACAACTTAGGTCTAAGTCAACTAATATTGAATTTCTGATTCCGCAATCTGTGAAAGCCTAAAGCTCTGTGATTTCTTCAAATCTCTCATATTTAAATTCCCTATAGCTCTTCTTCAGAACTCTTTTCGCCAAGTGTTAATTGTGTTCCTTCACAATTGCCCTGCTCAAAATTAAGCCTATTGTTCAATGTTAATATAATTCTTTCACATCTTGCAACATATGCTTTCTTACATCTTATGCAAGTTTACGAGGTTCATAGAGATGCACCAAATCAATATTATACAGTTTCTGTGACCTTTCTGCCTTTCCCTCTCTTGTCAGAATTCCCTTCCCTTTCTTTGGTTTGTCTCCATTAAACAAAGTATTTTCTTTTCTACTTAATCCAGGAATTCCGGCCCTTTCCAACTTAGGACCCAGACAAGGAAAGCATATTAAAGAATGAAGAACTTTCCATTAAATAGCCCTTTCAGTGCTTCCCAAATGTCTGACCATATTGGAGCATGTAGAAAACTATATGTGTTCACTACTATGAGATCAATCAACAAGACTCTGGGAACCTAATTTGAATGACTTGAAACCTCCAACTACCAGAGCACTGAGAGAACCAGCACTCCAGCATATCTGTCAATCTTTTGAGGCTCAGCCACAGGCTCAATCAGATATAGTGTCTATGAGAATTTTGGCTACAGCCTCCACAGGAGACTGATGTAATTAAAAAAGAAGAAAGAGAAAGAGGATGGCTACATACCTGATGGAAGGACATATTAGGAATTATTAAGGCATATCACCAGATACCATTTATCCAGAAGAAAATCAACTATTACGGAATTTTGGAGCTGGAAATAAGAACATTTAAATATTTCAATTATACATAAATTTTCATCTCCAATCCAGCCTTCTCTTTTAAGCTCCAACTTCTTACCAAATGACTCCACTTAGTTTTCCTCATATTTTAAAACTTAATTTGTACCAAACTTATATTATCATTTTCTCACAAAAGTACTTTTCTACAAGTATTTCCAACCTCAGAGATTAGTGACATCAATCATCCAGGTGCACAGGCCAGGAGGCTGACCTGCTACTTTTGCCATCAGTCTAAAACATCCAGTAAGTATTAAGTTACTCTGTTCTACATGCTTCTTTAATTCCTCCTCTTCTTTCTGTTCCTTTTCTAGATACCAGTACAAGCTATAATTGGCTCTCATCCCAACTACTACTACATCCTCTTATTTGGTATTTCTGCATTTACTCTCTTTATACCATTTTGCACAATACAACCAGAGTTATTAAAAGAAGGAACCATGAGCATGCCATTCAGTTTGAAATTTTCAATGACTTCCCATTGATCTAAGATAAAGTCCAAAATCTTTTGAGTGACTTCTGAAGTCTTCCACAATCTTGTTACTTTCTAACCTTTCAGCCAATTTTCCCTACATTTACCTCCATCTAGCTCTGCTAGACTTTTATTCAATTCCTCAAGTATACTACATTTACCCCTGACAAAGGATGATGAGGCTAATATTCAACATCTGAGGAAATTAAAAGCTGAATGTTTGCTGCTTCTAGTAAGGGATTGATAATGCTGCTTAGGCACAGATTTCCTGAGGAGAGCAGAGTGCTGATATTATGTAGGGCTGTAGGAATGTGTAAAATTCAGGGATTGGTGGATTTTCAGGGACCAATATTGGTTGATATTGTCTATAAATATTTAATAGTTGGTTGGAGCTAGTTCTGATTGGTTGGCAGCCAAAAGAGTTTTAACTGAAATGTGTTTATTACTGATTTCTGACTTTTAATTGTGAGGAACTGACATTGATTTGTTAGCTTGTGAGAATGTATTCACTGAGCTGAGTTGTCCTCATTGATTGATTGAAAGAGTTTACATCATATTTCTGATGGCTACTTGATACCATGGCTATTGATAAATAGGTGTTTTTTTTTAAGGGTGTGAGGATTTATTTTATTCTAATTTTCCCTATTCTTGTCCTTATTTGCTTAGCACCTGTTTATGTTTTAAGATTCAGCTTATGCGTTGCTTCTTCAAGAATGGCTGTCCTGACTGATTATGTCACCCTGCTAAATGTCCCTATTTCATTCTTTCCTCCTGTTCCTAAGAAATATAATATTGTAAACTACTGTTTCTCTTTCTCTCTTGCCTGCTAGGAATATAATCTCCCTTATGAGAGAAGCATATCTTTCTTGTTTACCAGTGTATATTTATTCTTATCTGTAGGAAATGTGGGTTAGAAAAAGGCAGCAATTAGCCAATAATTATGCCCCAGATCACACAGATGTATTTCAATTTCATATCTTCTGACACTAAAACCAATGCTTCTTCCACTATATGCCAAGTGCCTCTTACAAGTAATGGTAAGAAGAAAATGACAAGAGCCTCTGAAATCTTGTTTTAAAATGCATTTTCATTTTTCTACTGAAGCTTGGATAATTTTTCTTAATACCACTACAAACCTTCTTCAACGCAGAAGAAAAGTACCCTTTGTAAAACTTTAAGCAGTCAATAGCCACTATATCTCTCTAATATACTGTGCTGAGTTAAATTATTACATTATTATAACAACAATGAGATATGCCAGGGAATGATGGAATGCCAACCAGCTTCTACAAACAAGAAATATGTACTTATATTCTGTGAAGGAAGTCAGTCAAGCAGAGACTTTTCAAATAACTGGCAGTGCAACAACTTTCACTGAAAGCTAGTGGCCTTGTGATACTATTTAGAGGATGCTCTATAGATATTTTCACTTTTATTATTTTCCTTATTGGTGGGAAAAAAATTGAATCTGAAATATGTAGTCCCATTGCATGTTATTTGAACATTCACTGAGCATCCCCATCTATTATGGACAATGCTAATAAATAAGTAAAGGTTCTGTCAAGTGTGGGCTTATTTTTTTTTTTTTTTTTTTTTTTTTTTTTTTTTTTTTTTTTTTTTT
>NW_016814668.1:546793-608359 GCF_001698545.2 Rhinopithecus bieti | reverse complement strand
GCTCACTGCAAGCTCTGCCTCCCGGGTTCACGCCATTCTCCTGCCTCAGCCTCCCGAGTAGCTGGGACTACAGGCGCCGCCACCTCGCCCGGCTAGTTCTTTGTATTTTTAGTAGAGCCGGGGTGTCACCATGTTAGACAGGATGGTCTTGATCTCCTGACCTCGTGATCCGCCCGTCTCGGCCTCCCAAAGTGCTGGGATTACAGGCTTGAGCCACCGCGCCCGGCCACGTGGGCTTATTTTTATCATGTAGAACTTTGTTTTCCCTTTTTTACTAATTTATGTGGTACAATTTTATTTCATTTATTAGGAATGGCCGTGATTAAATACTTCATCCAGAATTTCCCAAAAACACTTTTTCTGAGTATTTCCGGTTTCAAGATGGAAGCTTAAGCCTGTACACAGGTAGGTTTTGATATATTAAGGCTCAAGTCGAAGTATATAATACATGAACTTGCAAAATAGCCCAAGATGTTTTACCAAAAGTAACTGATCTTTGCAGAATAGAGAACAAAAAAGATAGACTTAGAATAAAAGCACTTTTTGCTATTCAAAGGGAAAGAGATTTTTTCAAATGAGCTTTATTGGTGAGTGTGCAGAAATGTCAAAATTATATGATAAACATGGTTTGTGTTCTTGAAGGCCTGATTTTATCCAATGATACATAATTTAAGGAAATTATTATTTATACAAAAACAAAATAAAGAACAGGCAATATCTTATAAATGTTTGCTTCAGGACATGTCTTTACACTTCTCTGCTGTGTTTCTGGACTAGAGCACTTTGAGAAGCACTGCAGTAGAGTTGATGTTTATTTTTTTCCCCCTTCAGCCTATATTCTTCATGAACTTGAATTTTAAGTAGAAATATCTATATTTATGAAGTCTGTAAGAGTGAGGGAAATAAGAAAATTATATTTTGTTGTAGTGCATATGGGTTTGAAAACCTTTGGTGCTGAACATTGAAAAAGATACTACCACAGACATTGGAAATGAAAGAGACAGTTTCCCAATACTTCCTAAGATAATAACAGATGTCAACAATAGCCAGTTACATTTTTTATCACAGTGAGTAAGATACCCCATAAGGATTTTCTGAACTGATTATGGAGATATCTTGAACTTCTCCAACTCTGTGGTTGAAGATAAAGTCATAGCAAAACTGCTTTTTAAGGTTTTCTTTTTTTATATATCAAAATTTTTATTAAAATATTAAATTTTTTTTCACTTCACTGAGTATTTTATGAGTATGCATTTTGTAATTTGAGTGTATTTCAATAAAACACACTGTCTGTTGAAGACACTGCAGAGCAGATAGGTTTCAAATTAACCTGGTGAGGGAAAAGGAGTTAATCTCTGCTGACAGTTTCCTAATACTTTATAATTTAGAGGTTAAACCAATTTGAGAAAATATCCAAAAAATTGCAACAGCTGCACTCTAATGCAATGCTCCCCTTATTGCATCTAATGTGTAATATGCCCACCCAAATAGGTGATCTAACCCTTTGTTGCCTAGGATATAAAGCCATATAAGTAATCAATACTTTAATAAAATGAACTTTTTACATCACTGGAGTAACGATCATTACATAATCTCCCCAGACTCTCCAAACTCTCTCTCTTTTTACTTTTTGAGATGGAGTTTAACTCTTGCTGGGATTACAGGTGCCCACCACCATGCCCAGCAAATTTTTGTATTTTTAGTAGAGACGGGGTTTCACCATGTTGGCCAGGCTGGTCTTGAACTCCTGACCTCAGGTGATTTGCCCGACTTGGCCCTGCAAAGTGCTGGTATTACAGGTGTGAACCACCATGCCAGTTATCCCCAAACTCTCAAGTGTAATCTTCGCTGACCTTGGCAATTTTAACTGTCTGTAGATCCGTACCATTACTTTATGAGGCCAGTAACATTTTCTGAATTGGCGAGCTAGTTTTCCAGGAGTTTTTGTCACCAACACACTTTAGTAACATCCAGGAATTTAGGCGTTTTATTCCGAGTTTAATATATAATGTCTTCCTCCTTAGGTACTTCAAGCTCCCTGGTTAAAAACAGGTTAAATCCGAAGAAATGCTTAATCTGTGCAACTATAATGCTAAAACCATCTTTCTTCTCTAATTCAGAACTATGAGTCACATATTGTGTCCCAGAGAACAGGGTGCTGCATAATGAGACAAAGACAGTCCTATGCACAAAGAGATCCACTTACTAGGCTTCTTTCCATGACCCTAAGGATTCACCAGTTATCCTGGAGGTGGAGCTACAAAATGGAGGATACAACATAGTCCAGGAAATGTGACACAGCCGTCTTGCAGTTTGAATTTATATTGTTCATGTCTCTTTATTATTCTGAAAAAACAGTATGTCTGTACGGCTGGAGGGAGCATTATACATTTAGATTGAAAAACATGAAATTTCTCTTTTGTAGGAAATGAATGACCACACATCAATATATAATCTGAACTAATATATTTATTTAATGGTGTTTAACCTTTCATTCTGTTAGTATTTAATTTTAAAAATATAATTAAGCAAGTTCTTTGTGTTAGGGAATATAGCTGACATTATGTAAAATTAATAAGACTAAGGTCCCAATCTTAGTAGCTCACAATCTTGTGAACATAACAGTGTGACTAGTGCTAAGTTAGACATGGGCATCTGGTTCTATTAAACCAGGAATGATGATGGTGCTTAATTCAGATTGGTGAGGCCATAGAATTCTCTAGAAAGGACACCAGCTGAATTTGAAAGAGAAAATATTGCGTTAGAGATTTGACAGAGGAAGAAATATCTACACACAAAAAACTGTGAACTTATAGAGACTTAAAGGATTGATAAATATTTTAGGGACTACAGATATTTTAATGACTAGTGTTTATGAAAGATTAGTAAAGAATGAGAATAGTCAGCAAGGTGTATTAGCTGTTTATTACTATGTAACAAATTACTTAAGAGTTTAAAACCACATTTATTATTTTACAGGTTTTGAGGGTCAGGATTTGGAGGCATTTTAGTGGGATGGCTCAAGGTCTCTCATAAGTTTCAATGTAACTGGATCATTGGAATACTGGACTGGGGCTGAAAGATTTACTTTCAAGAAGAATCATTCACATGGCTGTTCTCTGAGAGAGAGACCAAGATGGAAGCATGGAAGCCTCAGTCTTTTATACCCTAATCTCATAAGTGACTTAACATCACTTTTGCCATACTTTCACAGACCAATCCTATGTGGAAGAAGACAAAACAAGGGTATGAACTGCCGGAAGTGATGATAATTGAAAATCGTATTGAGGCTGCCTATCATAGAAGGTAACACATAGTAAAAGAAAGACAATAAATGAAAATTACAAAGTAAGGTGTATATAAATTACTAGATTGAAAACAAACAGCTTTCAGCAAATGTACACATTTCCTTTTGCATTTTCAACTTATTCAAAATATGTATCCTTGACTTTTGTATCGCAAATTCACACCTAGCCCAGTTTTACAAGAATGAAGAGAACTGTGGAAAATAAGCCATTTTCTCCAATGAGATCGTATTCAGTTGAACTGTGACAATCACTTATTTCTATAGAAATATGAAGCTTAAATGGATAGTCATGATTATTCAGCCAATCACTTCACAGTACAAGTGAGAGAACCTGTTTATGTGCAAATTCATATCTAAAGCTCATTAATTATCTGTGCTGAAATAAAATTCCATCCTGAGTCCCTGCCCTACTTTATATCTTCTGCCCTGCACTGCATGCTTTATAGCCACACATTGCAGTACTGTCCAACTGAGTCTGCATATTTTTCACTGTCTATAGAGTTGTGCTGCCCAACAGCATAGCCACTAGGCTACATATGATTATTTAAATTTCACTTTAAATTTATATGTATTAAATACAATTTTAAAATATCAAGAACTCATGTACCCCATTGTACTAGGCACATTTTAAGTGCTCAATAGCCACATATGGCTAGAACTGCCATACTGGACAGTAACGACATAGAACACCTCCATCATCACCAACAGTTTTATTGAACAGCACTGATCTGTAGTATGTCTCAAATTACCTATTATTTTCCCTATGAGATATGATAGACTAAATACTATGATTCACTCAAATCCAAACATTTTTCCTCTTATGCTTAAATATCTGTGATATAGGTTAGACTGTGGCATTTAAGGGATAATTAATTTTGAAAGGCCACAATGAAAATTTTAATTGGTTGTTCCACATCCTTTATAAAAATACCCATGACTATTTAATTAAACTTCAGGAACAATTAATTAGGCCACAACTGAAGGGAAACACTTTATAAGAACAGAGCTCTATTCTTTGCAATGATTTTGTTTTACTTTGGTTTATGTTGAAAAGCCTAATGACTAAGAGAAATTAAGTGCAGTACTACATTTTCCTTAGTCTGGGCTTTTCTATCTGTTTCCTAAGCTTTTATAAAAGCCACTTATTTGGTTGTCCTGCTTTCATCCTATCCCACTATAGTTCACCCTCATGACTAGCAAATTAGTTTTTCTAAAACACTCATCTAATCAAGTCCTTCCTCTTAATAAGGTATTGAATCATTGATAAAATATAACTCCTTAACATGCTACCGTAAGGTCTGCATAACCAGAAATCAATCCACCTCTCTATACCTGTTTCCCATCATACTTCCAAACTCATCATCCATTTCTTTTCCTTATTTTCAAAACTCACAAAGCCCTTCCTTCCTTTTAAGGCTGTGCATGCTATTGTTTTTCTTCCTTTAAAAAATCCATGTATATTCTCTAAGACTCAACTCAGATTTTACTAGTGTATACACTTGATTGGACAAAGTTAATAAGCTGTTCTTTGTGCTGTCTCAGTTCTAACACATATACCAACAAATAATTATAGCACTTTCTAACTTATATCAAAATGTTTCCACCCTCTGCCATTCTATACACTGTTAAATAATAACTGTAACTATAGATTAATGACTGTGAATAGCATTTATCACAGTGCCAGCCCTAAAACTTAGTTTAAAAATGAATAAACGGATGGACAGGTAGATAGTTGGATGGATAAGTGAATGAATGAATGAATGAACACACAAGTACAGATAAGCAATCCAAGAGAAACAATCTAGGGTGTTTTATGCTCTAATGAATACTAATTAGCAGTGAACATCAATTGGAATGTCTTCTGTCCACGTTTTGGAGAACAGTAACTACCTCAAACTTCATGGTTATAGCCACAAGTTTCAGGAAATAATATTATAAAAACATGATTGAGTCTTGCTGCTCCTGCTGAATAAATGACAACTGGATGTCTGATCTATGCTTGTCAGACTGGCTGTTCCCAATAAAATTTAGATCTGAAATTAGGAAATTTCAGCTTCTGTTTGGCTCTTATTTTGAATAAAGAAGATAGACACATTACCAAATGAAGTAAGAATTGATTTCTTTTATAAGTAATTAAAATAGCCCCAAATAATATAGCATCCATTTAAATAGATTCATTTAAAGAAATGAAGCAGTATCATAAAAAGCTTCTGTTGGTACTTTAATTAAAAGATTCTTAAGAAGAGCCTTTTAGACATCCTCTGTATTGTCTCACTTCACCAATCTCAGACTCAATCTCTTATCTTACATTTTCTTCTTTTAAAGCTACATTATTTCTGTGTAATTAGTTCTCTACTTATTTTTGTCCAATCTTATATTTCTTGGTGCTTTCTTTATTCCCAGGTGTTTCTATAAGAGGCCTATAACTCTATTCAATAACCTTATCTACTTGCTCCCGTTTTAATGCAACAAGTCGTGCTCTTTCTTTAAATCTCTGTATATATTTAACATACTGTTGGAATTTTAATTACACAAAGCAATGAACTATTATAATGTCATATATTTAACAATCATCTTATGTTGCCTGTTGGAACATGGCTTGCGACTAATTTTCTTTTTTGGTTTATTTTAATGGAGTCTCACTCTTTCGCCAGACTGGAGTACAGTGGCATGATCTCGGCTCACTGCAAGCTCTGCCTCCTGGGTTCAAGCTGTTCTCCCTCAGCCTCCTGGGTAGCTGTGTCTACAGGCGCATGCCACAACGCCCAGCTAATTTTTGTATTTTTAGTAGAGACGGGGTTTCACCATGTTGGCCAAGAGGGTCTCAAACTCCTGACCTCGTGATCCGCCCGCCTCAGCCTCCCGAAGTGCTGTGATTACAGATGTGAGCCACCACGCCCAGCCGCAACTAATATTCTCAAATTTGCTACTGGTCAAGATTCAGCTTATATTATAATGTTGCTTAGAATATCTTTGCGTGTGTGAGCTCACACTGGCCTGCAAAACTCCCAAAATATTAGTGTAGTTCATTTTAGTTTTATAAGCATTTATTAAGGAACTATCATGTGTTAGTCACTCTGTTAGTTAGTTCTCTTTTATCAAGTGGATCAAGTGGATACTTTTATCAAGTATATCAAAATATATAATGAGAGATGGATATACGAAAAGGCAATTGCAATAGAGTCTCTCAAAGAGGTATGCATGATAAGTAAGGAAAATAAGAATGAGCAAAATCCTCAAGTTATCTGACAATATATTAATGGGAACTATGATTATTCTCTATAACTTGGGAATATGTAGCAAGGTGGATAATAGGAGAAGATATTGGGCAGTCAGGCAGGGTTACAGTTTATGAAGGCTCTGAGCTTTATCCTATAGGCAATGGATATTAATTAAAGGTTGTTAACTAGAAAAATTATATTATTAAATAGGTATTTATTAAGAATTTTGATACATAACTTTTTTGTTTACAAAATTACAAAAATCTGATGCTTGGCAAATGAAAATTTACTGTAATTCTGCTCTGTAGATATAATCACTGGTTAATAGTTTAATATCAATATTAAACATTTCCCTATGTACTTAATATATATTGAAAACATTGAATCTTGGTACATATACACTTCTGGAATTTGTTTTTTTCAATATATTATAGAATATATAGAATGTCAATACAGACCATTTTGCATTTTGCATTCTTTTTTAAAAATTGTAGAGTATGTATTTCATTATTTATATGCAACATAATTGACTACACAGATCTGTTTTGGTGACATTTAAATTATTCCTGCTTATTTATTCAAATGATACTGTGGCACGCAATTTTCTACATATATCTGCTCTGTTGGCTCCTTTTCCTTTGAGATAAATTCTAAGAGTCTACAGGTCAAAGGCAGGGCTACCACATTGAATTATTCCAGAAGACATCATTCTTGTCATAATCTATGGTAATAGCATCTCTAAAATTATATAGTGCATAGCCTCCAACTTTAACACTCTTAAACATTATGTTATACTGCTTCTTGGTATGTGCTACACATTGTTCTCAGTGTTCCACATGCAAAACTCAATTTTTTAACAACATCATGAAATGGGTATTTTATGCCCATTTTACAGATGAGAGGTAATGCCTACAGGGTTAAATAATGTGTACATATTCATATTAAACTTTCAATGAATGATATGTGAATTTTGGTAGGTAAATACAATGGAATGTCAATTATAGAAAATCAGGAACTACAAAATGTGCTTCAAAACCTGGTGCCAGAGCACTTCTTGGGAGACAAGTTAATATTGAGTTTCAAAAATGTATTGTAAAGAAACAAAGAAAAAAAAACCTGCTGATGAAATTCCCTTCCACAAATCCACTGAATTCACTGTATTAGAGGGAAGTGGAATGAACTCTCAGACCAGCAGTGGAAACTGTAAATCTGGGGCTTGTGTCATGGCATTAAATTATAGTGTCAGAAATAAGGATCTAAAGCCTGTCAGTGGTATAAATAACTGAAAAGAGATTACAGTCTAAAATTGGCTGCATACATATTTAAAAAGTGCTGTGTATACTGCTTGGAAAAATATATGATGCTAAATCTAATAGCCCCATCTTGCTTACTAGCTCTTGAGCAGTAATTTAAAGGCCCAGCATCTTGAAAGGGGACAAAAAGGACCATGAATATCCTGAACACATGTAAAGTTAAGATATACTAATGACTGCTATAGTAGAAATGAAGGGCCATCTCTTAGAGCCATGCTATTCTTTATTCTGTAATAAATGATGTTTATTATATTAAATAAACAAGATAGTCTTGCAGTTCTCAGGTTTTAAGAATAAGTCCTTGTGTGTCTTTCTACCCTCTTATCTTTTTTATAGGGTGCAAGGACAGAGCTCTTAAAGTTCATTTCAGGCTCAAATGGATTGTATAAATACATATCCACATAGACTTTTTTTTAATCTTAAAGACACAACAGTAGATTCATCTTAGTGCTGTTATATTTGCCTATAATATCACTGTCTTTTATTATGGAGAAAAAATACAATTTTTATTAGTTGTCTTTGGCCTAGAAAATAATAAAGATGTGCTTTCAAAAAATAAGTCAAAATTATGAAGTATTAGTTTCATTCCTATTTAATGATATTCACTCAAGATCTCTCTGAAAAAAAAAAAGCATATTTTCTAAAGAAATTGAGAGAGAAAGGAACCTGATCAGGAAAGAACATTATTTTAAAAGTTTTTTATTTCTCATATGAAATGACATTTCTATGAGCAATTGAAGTGTAGATGCTCTTAGTTGGTAAGTTAAAGTTAAAAGCTTCTAAATGTCACCTTTAAACATTCAAAATTGGTTATTTAATTACTTTATCATAAATAGGTTTATTGCTGAGTACTTTGGGGAAAAAAAATGTGTTAGGTAAGAGGGTTCTGAATCTTCCTGAAACATCACTTCCCTTTGTATCTTTCCACTGTGAAGAATTTAAAATATTTATGCAACTATGCTCAGAATCTTCACTGAATTACTGGAAGACTCCCACACAAATTTACAGCTTATAAAAATGCTGGAAGAAATTGAAATGTTGGCATATATTAGATTTCAGCAAGTAAAGTGAAGTGGCTAATTTATGTCAGTCAGGCCAGAGGATAGGGGTACGTGTAGAACTCTTTTCACTTGAAATGTGGTATAAGTGGTTAAGAAGGGATACATACTGGGAACCCAAATCCCATCCCAGGCCTTTTGTGCTACTACACTATGCTTGCCTCCTCTACTGCCAGTTCTGATAGGCATTTCCAAGCACTTCTCTAGAAATCAACTCCTGTTTAATAGGATTCTGGATGGAAACAGATGGTACACCCAAAAGAAAGAAAGCAAGGAAGGAAGGAAGGGAGGAAGGAAGGAAGGGAGAGCTCTTTGCAAATTTGTGCAGGGAAATAAGGAAATCGACAAGAGATAGCTAAGCACTCAAGCATGAACTATTTTAGGGAGTCTTTGTCACTCAGCTGGATGACCAAAAGGACCGTGGAAGGGAGAAGACTTTGTGGAAGTTGCGGCCAGGGAAGATTAATCATCTGATAGAAACTGTGGTCATTGGTAGAGGAACACAGCCACTGTCCCTATCAAGACACTACTCTCCTATGACCTGTCAGGGAGAGGGTGAGGGAAATCAATAGCTAAAATCTCTGGTCTTGCCTCTCCTGAGCCTAAAAAAGTAAAAGCAGTCTTCCGAATGGCAAAGAATAGATCTGGTATCAATTTTGCCACCTACCACTACCAATGTCTTTCTTTAAGTGAGAAACATACATACAACCGATGTTACCACAAAGAGAAAACAGTCATGTTAGTCACTGTATCACTGCAGAGTGTTCATTCAGTGATATTATCATTGAAATCTCAATTATGAAACTAGCCACCATCTGTGCTCTACATATAAGAAAGCTAGGCCAAGCATGGTGGCTGACACCTGTAATCCCAGCACCTTGAGAGGCCAAGGCAGGAGGACTGCTTTAAACCAGGAAATTCAGGCTGCAGTGAGCTATGATTGTATCACTGCACTCCAGTCCGGGTGAAAGAGTAAGAGAAAGAAAGAAAAGAAAGAAGGACAGAAAGAAGGAAGGAAGGAAGGAAGGAAGGAAGGAAGGAAGGAAGGAAGGAAGGAAGGAAGGAAGGAAGGAAGGAAAGGGAGAAAGGAAGGAAGGGAGGGGGAGAGGGAGAGGGAAGGAAAAGAAAAGAAAGAAAGAAAAAGTAAAAGAAAGAGAGAGAAAGAAAAAGTAAAAAAGGAGTCAGAGAGAAGGCTGTGCGTGAGGATAGAGTTTGAGTAGAGACAATGGTTTAAGTTAGTAACACACTATGATTGTCCCTGCCTTTGTAGCTGGTCACAAAAATTAGGCTGATAATCATGGATCATCATTCCACTTACTTTTCTCCATTCCTTTGGCCTTCTGTCAGAACTTAGCTGCTAGAGCTATTTAATCTGGTGGGGTAACCTTAATTGTCTCAAGTTTACAGTCCCTTATGGCATTCTTCATAGGACTGCAGGTTTTCATGTGTCATTATTTGTGGGTAAGGAAGTACTGAGATATGTATCAGTGATCTAATGGACTCCAAGCATGGCTCTCATTCCTTTGTGGAATTGCCATCAACTTATATTCTTCCCTTGAGACCTAAAACCTAAATCTAAATCTAAGATTGTAAGAATGTAGGAATGAAAAGCAAATTATCGTTAAATGTGTGTTTAGATATTACAATTGAATGCATTTTTGAATGGCCTCTGAATCTCAGCAGTTCTGGATAACATCACAATGTGGACCGTGACTAGCTGAGTGATATTGTTGAAATATAATGGCATTGCCTGGAACTCACTTTTTCATCTATAAACTAGAATATAAATTTGAAGATCTCTTCTATCTCTAATATTCTTTCATTATATGATTATAATAACAATTAATTGCAACCAAAGACATTCAGATATTTTATGACTTTCAGGGGAAAGATGTGGAAGCATAGAATAGCAAAAATAGTAATGACATCAGCTAATATTTGTAGAGCATTTATTTTGTGCACAATGCCATGATAAATCCTTTGCATGTGTTATTTCACTTAATCCTCAAACAATCTGTCTGCATAAGTACTGCTTTTTTCAGACTTTACTTCAGTAACCCAGACTAATAATTTAAATTCAGGCAATTTAGTCTAGTAATTAACCACAAAATGTTTGAGAACTAAAATAAATTGCCTGCTGTAGGCCAGAGTGTTGGAATGAATTGATGACTCAGCAGTTTCTGTCTCCATTAAGATATCTAAAATGTTATTATAAATAATATAGTATTCAACCACATTATGAAAGAATCAAATGAGAAATTAGTTTGACTTTTTAAAAAAAAAATTTACATGGGCTACTGTTTTCTAAGCTACCTACTGTAAAACACCTAACATTCTAGGGACTTCTGCTATAGTGTATTTATTATCATATATAGAAATTCTATGGAATGGTGATCATGAGCTCCATTTTACTTGCAAAGAGACTTATAGAAGAAAAATAACTTGCCTGAGTTTATACATCTAGTAAATGCTGGGTTTAGGGTTTCTCCTGAATCTAATCTAACCTCAAAACTGTATTCCTTACAGCTGGTCTTTCTTTTCCTCTTAGACAATATGTACAATGTAGTAAGTGTTGATGGGAATAAGTTATGCTGTATTCAGCACTTAGCCTCAAGCAAGATTGGAGTGAAACTTGCAAGCAAACAACTCCATTCTGGACTTGTGAAACTGGCCCAATTGTCCCATAAAGCTGATGTTGTTTCTTTGAATAAGCATAGAAATTGATCCTGTCAGTCTTAAAACTTGAGAAAGTTTCATTTGTCTTACCTGAGTTCCTTTCTCAGGGAACCAACCATCAGGTCTCTCAGATAATATCATGGAGCTGAAACACAGCGGGTCACTGCTGTTGGACGCTGAGATATCAAACTCTTCAACTGTCATGATTGCCTAACCAACCATCTGCTTCCTATTGACCAACTCCTCTTCCTTACCCCTTCCTAATTCCTGTTTTCCCACCCATGGTTACATTTTTTCCTTGCTATACAAATCCCTAACTTTAGTCGGTCAGGGAGATGGATTTGAGACTGATCTCCCATCTCCTGTCCTGCAGCACCCAATTAAAGTCTTCTTCTTCCTTCCAGTACTCATTGTCACAGTGATTGGCTTTCTGTTTGGCAAGTAGCAGGACTTGGATCAAACTCCTGGTGTTTTGGTCACACTTATAATGTCAGTCCTCTTTCTTATCCACATCCAGGCTTAAGTGTTCAACATAGTCATGGTAATGATTTGACCACTACCTCTAAAATATCTCAATGCCCTTATTTTCCAGTGATCTTAAAGGATGATAAAGACTGGAGGTTGCACAAATGTTCTGCATACAGCTGGAACTAAACTACAAGAAGGAGAATCTTGTAGATTTACTCATTCATAGGATTCACACGTGACACAAAGTCTTCTCAGACTTCAGGATGTACAGTGAACTGCAAATAACTAGCTGTTGACACCCTTTGTTTCCCAGTTAAAAGAGCTAAGCATCTCATCTCCAAACTTTCAGATATGGTAATACATCAGGGTAGACTTCCAATGAAATTGTCATAGATTTCACAGTCATCTGCTAACACAGGTGATATACTTTCAGCTTTCCTATTTGATATATAAATCAAAGATCTAGTTCAACTTGGATGTCAAAGACCCAATTTAACCTTTCAAATATAACACATGGGCCTACTGATCTACCTAACCTATCTCTCAACTTAATTCTATGGAAATGGCCAAAGAATTATAAAGACCAAGGACAATTTGAATTTACTTGAGAAATGATAATTTATTCAGTAAATGGTGCCATGACAGTTGGTTAACCAGTATTCAAACAAAAAGCATTTAATCCCTACCTCATACTTAAATTCCAAATAAACTTAAAATGAGATCATTTAATAGAAGTTTAAAGAAAAATTAATAGGTATTAATTTAGCTTAAAGGGAAGCTTTTCTAGGCTTTTAAGGAAAAGAAAAAATGTTACAAAATAAAATTTGAAAAGTAAATTATGAAAAGAATATAAGGGTAAGCCAAAAATAATATAAATAAATTTTAAGCCAAATATTAGCTTAAACCAACGTAATAACCAACCTAATAACAGTAACACACACACACACACACATACACACACGGGGGGGAAATGTTTCTTAATATATGACAAAATTCAATATCTGCTAGCACAAACAAAAATATGTCCCTAATAAAAGCATATAAGACAGCAAGAAAAGTTGAGCAAAGCTAAAAAAAAAATACAGATGGTCAATAAGTACATTAAGATGTCTAAATTTACTCTTACTAAATGAATGTAATTTAAAGCAGCACTGAAAATATTTTCATTTATCATATTAGCATGACATTAAGTGGAATAAACACAGCATAAAAGTGAAACTACTCTGTGTTATATTTTTAAAATGTTAAGATTATAATCTCAAAGTAATAATAATAATGGGTCATTTAAAATTTTAACAACTTTGCATTTTTAAATTAACAGGTATTTTAATAATAATAAAGGATATTTTATAATACAAGTTTTCATACAAGTCATAATCTGTTTTCACAAGGCAAACTGCATGATTTTTGGTGATCTTGAGAGTCACTAAAACTCAGATCCATATCAGATTGATAATTTGATAAGCCATTAATTAGCATATGTTCTGTGTAGGGCCGTAAGGTAGGAAAAGCCTTAGTCTATGTGTACACAGAACTAATGTTTTCTGTCACAGAATGTTGAGGTATTTTATGTATCATTACAATTTTAATATATTAATAAATCAACAGCTCTGCTAGAAAGGTGTTATTGACAGCACCATACAGAAGATAACAAGAAATGATATGTACTTCACTTATAGAAACCCAAGGAGAAATGAGTAGACCAAGACTTCGGCACTACTTCTAGCTAGAAAATGCTTTTATTTGGCTTCCAACAGCTTACTTAGTAGTCCTGAGCCCCTCTGGGTGAATTTAAGTCTAGTGTTTATGTTTGAGCAAGGTAGTTGTCTTTAAGTTATATTAGTGTAGGCCATATTGGTTCAGAAATAGTTCAGGTCACACTGCTTTGAAAAAATTTTTTGGTCACCTCACGTCTCTGCTGGTTTAGTGGGCCCTCTTCTGAACTCATAGAAAACATTGTTTTGTTTTTTTTTTACCCCAGCATATATGACATCATCTTATTATTTTTGGAATATTTTGTGGGTTTTTTGTATTAATAAAATTTACTGAATTGTAATTTTATGAATGTAATTTGTGACCTCGTTGTTAAACAAACTTCTAACAAAATTCCTGAAATTTTAAAAAGCAGTTTTGATGAGCCAGTACAAAATAAGCTCTATCACAAAACTTTGTAACTCATATAACCAAAAGCTCTTTAGGGTTCTCTCAATTATTATTTTAGTTGCATTTTGAAAAGATGTATAATATTTGTACACATTTATGGGGTACATGTGATGTTTTGATACATGCATGGAATGTGTAATGATCAAGTCAGATATTTAGGATGTCCATAATCTCAAACATTTATTATTTCTCTACATTCGAAAAATTTCAAATCTTCTCTTCAATTTTAAAACAGAATATATGTTGCTGTTAACTGTGGTCATTCTGTTGTTCTATCAAACACTAGAAGTGCTTCTTCTATCTAACTTTATATAAATAACCATTAACCAACCTCTCTGCATACCTCACTTTCTACATTCTTTCCATTCTTTGGTAAGTATCTACTCTTTCTCATTTATGTGCATACTTTACCACTATTACACTTTAATGTATTTTCATGATGGTTGGCTATCACCCTTTTATTTTCAGATGTATGACTCTCTTGAGCATTGTTTTGTGGGGCCAGTCTAGAGGTGATAAATTCTTTCAATTTTTCCTAGTCTTGAAAAGATTCCTTTTCTCCATGATTTTTGAATTGTAGTTTTCTGGGCATGGTATTCTTGGTTGACACTTCCCTTTCAGCATTTTGAATATATTATCCCATTCTCACCTCCTCTGTAAGGTTTCTGCTGAGAAATCTGCCATTGATTTGATGGGGATTCCTTTATATGTGACTTGATGTCTTTCTTTTGCTGTCTTTAGATTTCTCTCTTTGTCTCTGATTTTTGAAAGTTTGATGATAATGTGCCTTGGAGAAGACCTTTTTTGGTTGTATTGGTTTGGGGTTCCTTGAGCTCTTTGCATCTGGATATCTAATTCTCTTATAAGGGTTGCAAAGTTTTCAGCATTTTTTGTTGTTGTTGTTGTTGTTGTTTTTAATAGGCTTTCTATGACATCTTCCATCTGTACTCCTTTTCACACAATCACAAAGATAAAATATTGGGTTACTTGATCATGTTCCTATGTCACTTAGGCCTTCTTCATTATTTTTTATTCTTTTTTCCATTTTTTGTTTGACTGGGTTATTTCAAAAGGCATGTCTTTAAGTTCAGAAATTTTTTTCCCTGCTTGATTTGATCTATTATTGAAGCTCTGGATTACATTTTTTATTTCATTTATGAATTAGTTCAAGTATTTCTGTTTGATTCTTTTTTATGTTATCTAACTTGTTTAATTTATATTTCAGATCCTAAATTGTTTTTAAATTTTCTTTTGTTGTTTATCTGTATTCTCCTGTATCTCACTAAGCTTCTTCAACATCATTATTTGAATTCTTTTTCAGCCATTTCATAGACTCTGATTTTTTCAGGTATTTCATAAAGTTTTGTTGGAATCTGTTGCTGAAGAACTATTGTGGTCATTTGGAGGCCTCACATTTTCTTCCCTTTTTATGTTTGTCATGCCCTTGGTTTATATGTGCACATCTGGCATAACAGTTACTTCTTTCCAATTATTTTGTATGAGTTTTGTAGGAAAAGCCTTTTTCCTCAAAATATATCTATAGTATTGCTTGATTAAAGTATTTTAGCTTTGATTTTTGGTGAGTACAGTAGTGTAGTGTCTTTGTATGGGTTCTTTGGCTATAATCAGCATCAATGGTGTCTGTGAGTTCCTTTGTGGCTTAGGCTACAGTTGTTAGTGGAGTATGTAGTGAGGCTTTGCTGGGGATGGGTAAACCCCAATGGTGATGATGGCTGACCAAACATGCCTGTCCTTGGGTCCACAGGTGGCATACATGAGTACCTGTGATAGTGGGTCCAGACAGGCCAATTCTTGAGTTTTCAGGTGGCTTCCTTGGGTGCTGGTAGTATCAGTGTTGAGCCAGGCAGGTAGCTCGGTAACTGAGCCACTGGGAACCATGTGAGGTATTAGCAAATACAGTAGCAGTGGCAGGCCAACATTTGGGCTTCCAGATGGCATGCACTAGTGTTTGCGATAACAGTGACAGCCTGGATAGGCCAGTCACCAGACCCCCAGGTAGCCTGTGTAAGTGAGTACCCGCAGTGGTGGTGGCATCAGGATGAGTGAGTCTATCCTCAGGTCCCCAAGTATGTATGTGGACACTAGCAGTGGTAGGTGGAGCAAGGCAATTACCAGGCCCACACTCAGTGTGCTCTGGCACTGGCAGTAAATGGGCTCGACTTGTTGTCAGGCCTACTGATCGTGAATCAGCATGCCCATGGCAACAGATGGGGCAAATGGATTTCCAGGCCCATGGATGGTACACTCAGGCACTGCAGGCTGGGTGGTGTGGCAGGTAGTGCAGGCCTGTCCTCAGACCCATAGTGTTGGACTGTGGTTGACAGGGCAAGGTGATTTCCAGGGCCTGGTGTATTCAGGTGCCAGTGGTATGCAGGCTGGGTCTTTTGTCAAGTCTCCTGATGGGGTTGGTCTTCAGGCCCGCTGATGGTGCATGCTAGTGTGTGGCATCCCTGCTGCTGGGAGGCAGCATTGCTCTCAGTGGCAGGAACCCCTGCTGGCAGCTCTCAGGCTTTGGGGAGAGCACATTTTAGCTCTCTTTGTTTTGAGGGCATCCTCCCCAGTGCACTTTACTACCTCTTCCCTAAGGTGTAGGATGTGGTCCAGAGTGTTGGGGACCTGGCCACACTGCTGGGTACAGCCAGCATTGCACTGCTGCAGCCCTCTGGGTTGATATGGGGGTATGTCAGTGGGGGTCCAGAATGGGTAAAGTAGGGTATATTGGGCCCCAGGGTAAAACGCAGTATAGTGGGGGCTGGCCTCTCTAAATGGTGCCATGCTGCAGCTCTCTGGGTCCAGGTGGTGTGTAGGATCCAGCATGAACTCCCTCTTTGGAAATATGCTGTTAGACAGACTCCAGGCAGCTCTCTAGACAAGTCTAAGGGCACTAGAGGACCAAGGAGCAATCCTGTGGCTAGGATTACAGGAGTCTGTGGTGGGACTGTAGATGACTGGATATCTCTCACTTACCCTTTCCCCACACTGTGGAGCCTCTCTGAGCTGCCAGTGAATCTTGGCCAGTTGGCTGCCTCACTTCTCCCTCCTTTCATACCTTACAAGTTCATTATCACTTCCTTGATAAATTCCAGTGTTCTTTGTTAAATGCTCTATTTGCTGTGTGATTATCTACTTGCTCTTTTGGTCCTTTTCATGGTGACTGCTGGATGCCTCTAGTCAGCCATCTTGAAGCCTCTCCCCTCAAAAATGTTAAAAGCATAAACTTGTTCTGAGATCCAAAGTTTGGGAGCCACTGTTCTAAGAATGATCTGTAAACTGAGAGCTGGTGAAAGGTAATCAAGACGGGCGATTGGATGAAAAAAGAAATTTAAGAGGGAAAAGTGTGCTGAGCAATGAGAAGGGAATCAGGAGCCAGAGAGAGGGGATTTTGTTAGCCTTGTTAAGTATTTATCTTTTTTTCCCCACAAAATGGCTGTCACTTTGAGTGTAAGTTTATATTTTATTTTCTTATTTATCTTTATATCCATGATATATAATACAATCAAGTCTGTTGTTGCTGAATTACTATTTCTTATGTAGAATCAATCTACAACATCGAAGAAATTTCAAAAAGTTTTTGCCTAGAAACCAGGGCTGCTTCAAAAGTGAATAATGTATATTTAAGTAAATATTCAGCCAAACTGTCTTCTCAGAGAAGAGTGTATTTGTCTAAACCCATATTGTTGAATTAAGTTTAAAGTTCAAAGACTTTATTTCAAGTTTATGGATTATGACTAATATATTGTCATTTATAGTGTAGTCTAACCAAGAGCATTGTGCACAGAGAGAGCTCATAACTGTGTGTATAAGGGATTGGGAAGCCTGGGTGATGAGAGCACTATGCTGTGAAAGTGATTGCCACTTAACAAATATCTATCTGTCTGTCTATCTATCTATCTATCTATCTATCTATCTATCCATCCATCCATACACACACACACACACACACACACACACACACACACACCTATTCTATTTTAAATGGGAATATAGTCTGAGAGAAAACTAAAACAGGAAAGGTGAATGGCAAGCATGAGAGGTGGAAGGTCTCATGTTTATTTAGGTTTATTAGATTTTTTATTAGATTTACCATTATTAGCTTTATCAGGGAAGGCCATACTGATACATTCACATTTGAATAGAGGCCTAAGGGAGTGAAAGAGCTGTCACAGACATATCAGATCCACATTCCAGAACAAATACCTTTGCACCTAGTGTACTTGAAAAGTCTCCTGTCTTTTGAAGAATAGGAATCTCAGAACCTCAGAAAGGTTTCTAGGAGTAAAAAGTTATTTTTGCTTGTTTCATTAAGACTTAGATCTCTGATACGCCATCTGTCAGTAATGGACTTCAACTCTTAGCTCATTCATGGTCTCAGTTACCTACTTTTGGTTCTGAGCTACATGTACCAATTTCCGAACACATCAGTCATAAGTGTCATCTCTGAAACTACATGTAGGGCAATGCCCAGGGCACGTGAGAGTCGAAGAGCCATTTGTGGGAAACAGCACCTCAAATTCTAGTCTGTTCTTCAATTCTAGGTCTGGACATGGCTCGAGCTGGTTGGCCTATTTCTAGACTTTACCTCTTTTTCCCTGTGAAGGCAGACTCAAGAGTGGAAATATTGTGAATTGTGGAGTTAGACAGACCTGAGGCTGAATCCTATTTTTGTCATTGACTGTGTGTGTTTTCAGGCAATGACTAAACCTGTCAGGGTCTTGACTTCCTGCAGCTGATAATAATGGTTATGATATTCACTTTTAAAGTTTCAAAATAATCTGAAGTTCTAGTAAAAATACAGATTGCTTGGCCCATTCCCCAGAATTAACAGTAGATCCCAGTAATTTGTATTTATAGCAATCTGCTAGATTATGCTGATGCTCCTGCTCTAGAGACCACATTTTGAAAACAACTGATAAAAACTGTAAATATTAAAGAAGATGATATATGTATGCCTACTATGTGCCATTCACCATTCTACAGGCTTTATACAGGTAAAATACCTATAATCATGTCTGGCTTTCCTCCTACTACCAGTACTAGGCTGTGATAATTCAGCATCAAAGTATTTGACCTCTGCTAAGGCTCTTTATACAACTTCTCTAGTCATTTATTAGTGCTCACTGCACACAGAGACCACTAAGAACAAAATTGGGAAGTGGGTTGGTTACATGAACTTCTGAGTCATAAAAGTTTGGCTCCTAGGATTCTTGTTAATTATTTTATATTCTCTGGCCCTGGTTTGTCATATTTATTTTCTTATAATACAGATATTTTTATAAATAGACTTAGTGACTAATGGAATTACCTTTCTAAAGGACAGCAAGCCACACACCTATGCCCAGTTATCTATTGTTTCCAAGGAGCTGGCATCATTTTATATTAAATTGCTAATTGTTATTAATTACCTTGGCATTTCTGGGAAGCACATTAATCTTAGCAGAGTCATTTTGTATTTCAGTGGTAGCATCACTTGCCTCCCATCAGAAGAAATTTCTTTCTTGAGGGCTATTCATAAATGTGTCATTTATTGTAAATCACCACTTACAGAAATGAAATCCAACATCTGGAGGAACATTGGTAAGGTCAAAAATGTCAGGGCCAATTTCAGCGCCCTAATATTTAGATCAATCACTCGGTTCCCATGCAGCACCACTATGAAAAATGAGAGTTTTAGAAGAAGGAATAAAGTATCCCACTACTGAATACATAAAGAGATATTGATGCTATCAGTAATAGTAGTAGTAATAATTGCTAAGAGGCATGGTCTCTTGCTATGTGCCTGACAATGTAATTAGTGATTTACACGCATAATCACTTTTAATCTTTACAGAATTTTAATGGGGTGGATGTTGTATTGATCCCATTTTACAGACAAGGAAATCGAGGCTTAGTTTAAATAGCTTGTGCAGCACAGATTAGCTTGCAAATAAAAATACTGTGACTTCAATCCATCTCAGCTTGATAATAAAATCTGAATTAACCACAAATAAGACATGGGCCTTGCCACTGAAAAATTTAGAAACTTAATAAAGGAGGTGGTAGACATATAGATAAAGTGGAAGATCAATTGCAAAATCATATTCAGAAAACTAAGGAACCAATAAAGAATCTGGGAATATCTGGAATTTGAGCGAGATTTAGGCATAGCACGTGTTTTGGATTCAAAGCTGAAGCCATAACTCAATTTAGTACTTGTTTGCTAATTGCCTTAGAAATGGTATTGAAATGTGCCTTGATTTCATTGCCTAAAATGTGCATGGATAATATTATGTAAATGTGCCTCATAGTGAAGATGAGATCAGATAAAATAACATTCTTAGAACAATGGCTGCTATGTAATGGATGTCGTACATATGGTAGCTCTTATTTGCGCAGGCTAACAATGATGAAAAAAAATTGACCAATATGCAAGTAAGAAAATTCCAGAAAGGTGTAGTGTGAATAAGTTGGTCAAAGTGTAGCCTATTATGCATGTTTGAGGAGGATCTCCAAGAATGAATTGATTCTAGAGTGCATTAGGATATGTAGAAAGAGGTATGTAGGAAGAAAAATAGTGACTATCTTGGATGGAATCTGTGTGTTGGGTGAGGTAACCTCAATTATATTTAATATTTAGAAGTGAACAACTTAAGATTCCCTAGGGTTAATGTGTCATGAACAGTGCTATATTATCAGAATGTAGGACCAAACGTAATGCATAGATTGGTGCAGAAAAATCTTACGGAGATAAATTAATTAGGACACTGCTCCAGTAATTCTCAGGAGAGAAGAAACCGAGTCATCAGTGCTATTGAAATGAAGGCAGTGTCGGGAGGAGCAGAAAGCCTGGAAGAGGTGTTGAAATATTTGGTAAGTTGATTGGATGTGAAGCAATGGAGACAGAAAGGAGTCAAAGATGACTGAGGTTTAGTATATGAGTGCTGACTTTGCCTAGAGAAGAACACAATCCTTTACACTGAAACCATGTTCACTTAGCCTTTTTAATGGAGCAGTGATAACATTTAGAATAACGTTCACTGAATACTTACAAGGTACTAGCTCTTCAGACATGTTATCCTATTTTCTTCCTCCAAAATCATAAAAAGTGATATCTTCTCATTTTAGAAAGGAGAAAACTCTATGGTTCATAATTTCCTCAAGAGCACACAATAGTAAGGCCTGTGTACAGTCTAGAATTACTTGACTTTTGCACCCAATACTCTTTCAATTACTCCACTGTGAATCTCAAAGAAGTGTAATATTTTAGAGGTGACTCCTTACATGCTTCAGTGAGAGTCAAGGAAGTAATCCTGAGGACAAAAAATTTTGAATGAGCTGAAATAACAAAATTACTTTTCCAGTTTAAGTTCCCCAAAAGCATAATTGGCATAATTTTAATAATAACTTGTATATTGATATACAACTTTACAATTAAAAATATTATTTATAACCTCAATGCATTCTTATACTAGTCATGTAAAGTCCACAAGGCAGGTGCTATTATCAACATTTTATAGGTGATGACAATGGGGTTTGTAGACAGATGATAAATGATATCCAAGGTCATGCATTCAGAAAGTGGTAATGCTGGACTCACACGCCAGTCTCCAAACCACAACAGTGTTGTGTCATGTATTTCAAATAGTTGTAAACAAAAGTGTGTACTCTGCCATAAAAAATGGCTAAAAATATTAAACTAATGCCAGAAATCATTGATATGTTTGTAAATAGCATTTTAGTAGGAGGCATAAGATGGAAGCATGCTTTAAGACATTTTTTTTTCTTTTTATATTACATTAGTCAGACTCCCATACAAAACATTCTTTGTACAATTGTTCATTTTCATTATATAAATACTGTACCTACCTTGGGGAAATTTCCACTTCTCAATCAACAATCACAATGTTTTCAAAACATTGGGCATTCGAAAAGAAGGATAATAATATCTGGTAAGCAGAAAAGAAATGAGATGAGGCTTATTATTGTCTTATGAGAGTTGTCAGGCTGCAGGGTAGAAAGAGGAAACTCAAACATAGCCTGGAATACTCCCTGAGTTGAGAAGATGGAAATAAAAATATATGTTTATAGGATAGAATATGGAAGAGGAGAAAGATGAACAGAAAGATAAACCCAAATGTCAGAAAATAAGCCTGTAAGAACCTTCTAGAATTCAGTTGAGTACTGATTAGTGCATAAGTATGAAAAAAATACACAAATCTGTACAAAAATTACCCAAAAGCTTAACAGAAGCAGTATCTGACACTGACAGAGGGCCAGGAATAGTGCCAGCTCCCACCAGTCAGAATGGAAAAACCTCAAGATTTATGGGCATTGAGTAGAGTACATAAAAGAGACTTGGCTCAGTAGTAGGGAGTAATTAGCCGTAGAATTATTACTATTCCAGTCCCATCTAAAAATAATAACTGCAAGATGTAATAATAGGATAAAACTATTTACAAATTAATCAACCTTGTTCTAGAACAAAGCTCAAGAGTATTTATGTGAATATAAAAAGTATCAAGCACCAAAAAGGTAAAATGTTTGGCATCCAATTAAAAATTACCAGTCATGCAAAGAAGCAGGAAAATAAAACCCTTCATGAGTAACTAAATCAATCAGAACTGACACAGATATTAGAATTAAGAGACAAGGGCAGTCAAAGAGCTTTTATAATCATACTCCATATGTTCAAACAGTTAAGAGATAGGCATGATTAAAGTAAGCAAAATTAAACTTCTAGTGATGAAAACTACAGTGTCTAAGATGGAATATTGTACAGATAGGATTATAGGCAAATTGTACATTGCAGAAGAAAAGGTTTTTAAACTTGAAGACACAGCAATAAAATTATTCAAAATAAAACTGAAAGAAAAGGGAATAATTAAAGCAGATCAGCAGAGTATTAGTTAGCTGCGGGAAAATCAAGTAGCCTAATATATATAATTAGAGGCTAGAAGGGGGAGGCTGAAGAGGATAAATATTGGAAGACAAAATGGCCCCAAATTATAAACACATAAGTGCAAAAACTCAATGAACCACATACATTTAGGCAGAAAATAAAAATGATGCCACATGAAAATATAAAGCTGTGAAAAAGAAAATGAACACTGATTAAGGTAACTACATGGGTAAATTGATAAGACTTATTTCTTACTTAAACTTTTTGAGGGATATATCTTTATTTTAATAAAATAACAAGGCAATGTTGAATTTATTACACATATGGAAGTGAAATGTATGACAATACTAAAACAAAGGTCAGGAGGTAAATAGTTGAATAATGCGATTGTAAAGTTTTTATGCTGCATATGAAGTGGTGTAATTTTACTTGAAAATAGTCATTGATAAGTTAAAGATGTGTACTATAAATCCTAAAATAATCAATAAAATAACAAATAAGTATAGCTAGTAAACAAATATCTTAAACATTAATACATGTAATAACAGAGCTTCAAAGTCCATGAAGCGAAAATGAATAGAATTGCAAAGTAATTCAGAAATATCTGCAATTATAGACGTGTATAAGTCTCTGTCTGTAATTGTGGATATTTCTGAATTACTTTGCAGTTCTATTCTTTTCAATATTCGGTGTACTAATAGAGACAATTATCAGTGTACAAATAGAGACAATTAACAGTTAGGATATTAAAGATTATAACATTATCAACCAACTTGGCCTAATTGACATTCATAGAACATAACACTCAAAAGCAACAGAATATACATTGTTCGTAGGTTCATCTGGGCATGTAAAATATTTCCCAAGATATATCATATTCTAGGCCATGAAACAAGATTAGATACATTTAAAATGATTCATATAATAAAAAGTATGTTATCTGATCACAGTAGAATTTAATTAAAACTCAATAATAGGCTGATTTCTGGAAAATCCTCTTGTATTTGGGAACTAAATAATACATGTTTATATAACCCATGGGCCATAGAAGACATTAGAGGAAAAGTGGGAAAGTGTTTTGAATTAATAAAAAATTAAAACATTCATATCACAATTTGTAGAAGGAGCTAAGGCAGTGTCAGAGCACTATACACTTATATCAGAAAAGAAACAAAGTTCTCAAATAAATGACTTCAGTCTTAAGAAACTAGGAAGGAAGATACAAAGTAAGTTGTAGAAAAAAAAGTTCAGAGAAGAAATCAATAAAATAGAAGACATAAAAATATTAATTATGAGCTTCTTTTAGGAAATAAATAAAATTATTTAAACTCTAGTCAGAATGACAAAGCAAAAAGGTGTAATAAATTCCTAAAATAAAGAAATAAAGAAGAAATAATTACATATATACATATATTAATGGGTAGTTAAGAAAAAATTATTCACAATTACATGCCAATAATTTAAGCAACTTATGATGAAATAGAAAAGTTCCTTGAAGATACAACATATGGAAGTTCACTCAAGAAAATGTTAACATCTATTAAGAAAATTTAATTTATAGTTAAAACATTCCTACAAAGGGAACTCCAAGCCAGGATATCTTCACTGGTGAATTCTAATAAAGCTTTCAGAAAGACATTTATACCAAGTGTACATGATTTCCTACAGAAAATTTGAGAGGAGCAGAATTTCTCCAAAACATTCACTGACACTTACATTAATACATTACTCAAACCAGAGCTATCACATAAAACTATAGATTCTGTACAAAGTTTCAGAAAATTGATTCCAACAACATAAAAAAAAAGATGTTATGTTATGACAAAGTAGGCCTATCCCACAAATTCAAGGTTGGTTTAACATTTGAAAATAAAATAATGTAATTCATAATATTAACATTCAATTTTTTAAGATGGAAATTCTACTCAAATTGATCTAAAAGTTCTATGTAATCTCAATCAAAATTCTGTTAGTTTTGGTTTTGTTTTAGAAATGTATAAACTGATTTCAAAATTCATGTCATATGAATATAGAGGATCTAGACTAGTCTAAACAAAAGAAATAAAACTACTTAATTTCAATACTAATCTAAAAACTACATTAGTCAAGACACCATGATACTGGTGCAAAGACAGTCTCAAATAACAAAATAGAGATTCCAATAATAGACCCTTACCTATATGGATAACTTTTTTTCAAGGAAATTTCTGGGGATGTTAATGTGTTCATTATATTGATTGTGATGATGTTATTTTGTGTAAAATTTATCAAATGGTATACATTAGTTATGCACAGCTTATTTTATGTCAATCATAACTCAGTAAAGCTCTTAAAAATATATCATCCACCTTCAGTCTTTCTCCTTCCACATATTTCTTCCTTCCTTCCTGAAGTTCCTCTTTTTAATTTCAAAAAATACCTTCTGAAAAGTTGGAGAAAAGCCAAATTTTTATTTCATTCTCTCTCTATTGTTACTTCAGGTAGTGATACTCAGAACTAGTGTGGCTAAATGTAATGAGGAAAATATGTCTTTGAAGTTATATGGCAATAGGTTCAAGTCCCTGCATTCTCACTTTGCACGTGTGTGACTTGGAGCAAGTCACTTACTCTCTCTTAACCTCAATTTTCTCATCTGTAAAACCATGGCAATTATAGATTTTCAGTAAACATAACATATGGATTATAGTTAAGTGTACACTATTTGAAGTAAGATTCTTTATCTGTTTGAGCCTCAATTCCCTAATTTAAAAAATATAGGGAAAGTTGTAGCTAGTGTCTTAAGGATAATATAAGGATGAAATTTAGATAATACATGCTAACATTTCTCATCTTCAATACTAAACATGATATTTTTTCTTCCCCTTTTTAAGAAAGGGTATTTCTGTTTCTTCTTTGTACAGGAGTTAGAAGTTTACTTCTAATAATGTTAGAATTGAAAATCATCTTAGAGATAATACAATTTCAAAGCTCTTATTTCCGTGAAGATAGAATGCTGAGGTTCTAAATTGGATGATTCAAGACTGCCTGGAAGTTTGTGTGCCTCTCAAATCACTGTATTTTTCTGCCACGGACTGTATAAGATTGAGTAGAAATTTCCTTAGGCCTCTAACAGTGCAACTGCCCTATTTGAGTCTTCAGGAAAGCTGGCAATCACTAATTCTAGGCTCACTTCATTACTGCTGCTTGCTATGAAAAGGCAGTACTGTCTTCCCTGCTGCCCTCTTGCAGCTTGACTGTTCAGAGTAATGAGGTCTAACTGGAAGCCCCAAGTTTTCTCTCAGTCATTGTAACTTTTTATCCTTCCTTTGCCTGAACTGCCTTCTGTCAATAGAAATCAAGTTGAGAATCATCCTTTTCAAGGAGCCCAGCCAAGTTCTGCATTTTTAACATCACTTCACCAGACATTGAATGGATCTCTGCTTGGGCTGAATAAATTGTCAGAATAGAGTTGAAATATGTCACAATTTGATAATAACCAGCTGGGGCTCTCACAGGAGGAGAACAATGAGTTGGCTTTCTACAGGTATCTAGGCTGGGCCTGTAAAGGGCAGGCATTGGCCTTATTTCTCCTTGAGGTGGGATTTGCATGGCCCGAAAGGCCCTTTACTATTTAGAGTTGGATAGCCATCTTCAACTCTGCACAACCCAAAGGTAGCAAATCATCTTCTCCTTCAAGCATATTCCTGGATGTTTCAGTACCACCATCTCAAGTTCTGTGAACATGGAAAGAAGTGTCAAAGTCTGATAGGCCAATGTGAGGGAAGAAACTTTGGAAGGGAAAGCTAAAGTAAAGTATGTTCTGTGAACTAACACTGATCTAAGAGTTGATCTCTTTTCACAATCAAACAGACCTTTGAGATATTATTCCTATTTCACAGATGAGAAAACAGGCTTACAGAATTGTGATAACTTGCTGAAAGGCACAGTTCTGTTAAGAATGGAATTAATTGACTTTACATCTCATGAATGATCATATAAATCTGTATTTATTGCCATATATATTCATTAATATGTTTATTAGAAAAAATAATTAAATACTGTGAAGGACAAATATTAGCATAAGCTACTTTTGTATTTAAATTATGTCTTTATAAATATGATCATTATAATATATTTGCCACATTACCAATGTGACTTACTAACTTTTACCAACTTAATATTCTACAAACTTGTTTAATTTTTCTCATCTCCCTTAATTTTCCCCAATTTTAGATTTCTGATTGCTTAAAATGTTCAAAATGATATCAAATAAAGCTCAATACAGACATTAGCAGGGAGGACTATAATACATGATTCAAAATGAAAATTTCTAGTAATTGAGGTAACCACCATTCATTTAATGCTTTATATGTTATCTAGCCCATTTTTCTAGATAACTTCACTTATCATCACAAAAAAATGGTATCAGAGCATACTTCGTCCTTTTGAAAAAAAAAATAGCTAACATTGATGCATGAAAATAAGGAATGTGCATTGCTATAGATGCCAACTCTCACCTTTAAAATTGGGAATGGACGCTTAGAGAAGTTAATCAATCTTGGATACTCAGCCAATAGTGTTGGGGTTGAGATACCTACTTGATTTAGTCTTACTCTGATTCATGTCCCTTCTGCTAAAGCTTTTTCCCCGCTCAAAGTAATCAATTGACTCATCCCCACTATTACTCTCTCATCAAAAAACATGGCTACATTCAGTGTGGTATCCCCTCATCCTTGGAATTGTTCTTTCCTCTAAAATTTAGCTAATATTAGTGGCTAATGCATTTCAATTAGGATCAACATTTGTGGTAAGGGTATGATAATACTGCAAAAATGACCACATTGTTCCTTCCCATCCATGGCCTTTGTAAGTGTCCTCCCTTACTGACACTGAGAATGACCTTGTTACTTCCTTGTCTAGTGAGACTTTCGTAAATGGCTAGAGGAGACAAAGTCTTGAAAAGTGCTTATTCCTGAGGATGTGCTACTCATGGGACCCCTGCCACTGCTAAAATGTGAAGAAGACTGGCTAGCCTGGTTAAAAATGAAGTGCAGTATGTTCCAGGAGCCTTTCATCCTGGCTGAGTATCTCACTGCCAGATTGGGGTGAGGTCATTCCAGATAGTTTAGCCACCAGCTGACTGTCAGTTAACTGGAAATAGATGAGAAAGCCTAGAAGAGATCTGCGAAGCCAAGTCAGACCAGAAAAAGTTCCCAGATGTCCCACAGAATCGTGAGTTGCTTTAAGTGGGAGTTGCTTTAAGCCACAAAATTGCAATGTGTTTGTGACACATAAAAAGTTATCTAATGCCAAAGGTCTATATTCCACCTCCCCACCCCCAGGAGACATTTGCTGTTAAAGAGCAGCTGCATTTTCAAGATTTCTTAAGCTTGATGCACAGGCTAAATGGGCCTGCTGGTCTCCTCTCTCTAAGATTCTTAGAATTCCTCAAATATATATTTTTTGATTCTAGAACTTGTCTATTTTCAATTTTCTGCAACCTAGAATATTCTACATTTCATCAAACCTTGGTACAGTGCCCTTAGTTGTTTATTTTACAGTTGTGCAATGTGTTTCTTTTTATGTTTCCTTAAAGCCTGTGACTTCAGGGTAGCATAAATAGTATATATTCATACGGCTATATAAACAAACTGCTTTTGTCTACTTATGTTTTAATGTAGAAATTTATGAACATGTTTTGATTATGTATATGAGTTTGTTTGAGATGATGTCTCAAAAAAAATTTTTTTTGGTCTGTTTATTTGCATGAGTAGTGATATGGTTTTGCTGTGTCCCCACCCAAATCTCATTGTGAACTGTAGCTCCCACAATTCCCACGTGTTGTGGAAGGGATTAAGTGGGAGGTAATTGAATCATGGGAGCAGGTTTTTCCTGTGCTGTTCTTTTGATAGTGAATAAATCTCATGCAATTTTGTGTTATAAAAGAGAGTTCTCCAGCACAAGTTCTGTCTTGCCAGCCACCGTGTAAGATGTCCCTTGCTCTTCCACCACGATTGTGAGGCCACCTCGGCCATGGAAAACTGAGTCAAACCTCTTTCCTTTATAAATTACTCAGTTTGGGGCATGTCTTTATTAGTAGCGTGAGAACAGTACTAATACAGGTAGTGAGAGGTAACTTAAAAAAACAAAATGTCATGACTTGGAAAAGTTGTTGTTGAGCTGCTTCTTACTTGGGCAACTCTATGTAGCTTTCCTTGGGATAAGTTTAACCAGTTACCTATGTTTTACTCAGCCACATAGAGGATACCAGCTAAGATGCTTTGCATTTATACTCAACTCCAGACTAAAATTTTCTTTCTCAGAGTTCAGGATAAAACACATCATTGGTGGCCTAGCACTGTGGTTAAGAACATGCAACTGCCTAGGGTTGAGGTACTACCACTACCTCCCTGGATATTTAGTTAATATTTGTAACAGCACTTGGTATGCATCTAGTATAAATTCTCAGTAATACATTAGTTAGATTAATTTATTTATTTTAGCAAAAGATGTTTGGGGAAAGTAAGTCAGAGGGTATGATTATCTGAAGCACTATATCAGCAGTAATCTCAGTTCTCTTTTATACCACCCATCAGACAAAACTCATTTTGACTCATTTTTATAGTCTGTAGTTCCAGCCCAATACCTTGCTCTTGATGTGGACTGAGTGTTGTGTAGAGACTAAGACCATAGGCTCTGAAGTCAGATACTTGGATTTAAATATTCATGGAAGCACTGTTTTGTTACAAAACTCTAGGAAACTTAAATACCTGTGGCACAGTATCTTCATCCATAATAGGGGGGAAATAATCACATGTTTTTCATGTTGTTGTTTTAAAAGGTAAATAAAAATATAAATGCTAACTGATAAAATGAGTGTTTGGCACATAGTAAGCACTGGTAAGTTACTGTGAATATGATTATACCCAGATTGCTAAGTGTTGCTAACAAAGTCAACTAAAATATAGCCATGTACCACACAACAATGTTATGTTCAAAAACAGATCAAATGTAGGACAGTGGTCCCATAATATTATAATACTGTTTTTTATGTATCTCTTCTATGTTTAAATATATTTAGATGCATGATACTTACAATTGTGTTCCAGTTGCCTACAGTACATGCTATGGTGTACAAACTTATACATGCTGTGTAAGTTTGGAGCCTAGAAGCAATAGGCTATAACATGTAGCATAGGTGTGTAGAAGGCTACACCATCAAGGTTTGTGTAGGCACACTGTGTGATGTTCACGTGTGTACAAAATCACTTAATAATGCATTTCTCAGAACATATCCTTGTGTTAAGTGGCACATGTCTGTATATACTGGAGCTACTACAAAGCCATGCCTTCCAAATTCAGCTGGATTGTATGATTATTTTCATTTTACTTAACTCTTTGTTTTTTCAAAGGTTAATTCAAATAGCATTGTATTTTAAAAAGGCATGGATTTAATGAAAAATATATGGATTCACATCTAAGCTCTATTTTTTGCTGAATGAATAAACTTGAACAATTTAACTCCTTTGTGCCTTAAGTTTATTAATCTATAAAGATGAGTAACAAGATATAACTAGTACAATTGTCATTAAAGATTAAATAAAAAATCATATGTAAAATGTCTGACACAGACACTCTCAACAATTATGAGGGCGAACGCAGTGGCTTACACCTGTTATTTCAGCACATTGGGTGACTGAAGCAGGAGTATTGCTGGAGCACAGCTTGAGCAACATAGCAAGATCCTATCTCCACAGATTAAAATAGTTTAAAATTAGCCAGGCATGATGGCATATTTCTGTGGTCTCAACTACTCTGGCAGCTGAGGTGGGAGGATCACTTGAGCCCAGGAGGTAGAGGCTGCAGTGAGCCGTGATTGCTCCACTGCACTTTAGCCTGGGTGACAAAGTGAAACCTTGTCTCAAAAAAAATTATATATATATATATATATATATATGCTAAATTTTAGTTATGTCTTTTTTGACACTCAATAATTAAATTTATTTTAGAAAGTGTTAGAAAATTGGTAAAGCTTTATTTTAATGATGAGATTTCACAAGTAAGTGGAATATGGTTTCCTATTAGTGGAAATCAAATTGGTAGTATTAGTTCCTATTGCCATAGTAACCATAACTTAGCAACAAGAAAAAGAGATGAGAATGCCTGTTGTACCAATGTGATGCTGTTCTGCTCATATTTTCATTCAATAATATTTCAAGGATTCTATATTTGGTAGGTCAGAGTGATGATTGGAATTAAGACAATACTGCCTATCAGTTATATTGAATTGTTCTATTTATTATAACCCCCAGATTGCCCTAATTTTATTTGAGTAATAGCTGCACTACAGCACTTTTCTAGTAATGGTGTGTAGCAGCCCCTTTCCAGCAACAACTGAATATTCTGTATTACATAAAAGTGCAGACGTCAAAAAACAAGTAGCAGTTTCTGTAAATGTAAATATCAGGGCAATGAGAGCCAAAGGTAACTGAAAATTCTGTGAAGTCATTTGATTTGCAAGAGAAGAAAAAAGAGCAGATTACTATCTAAAGATTATAAAGAACATAAAAGACACACTTTTCCTGCTTTGGAATGTATCCATTTTTACCTTTGTCACCCTTGGTTAAATGGGCTTCAGTATCATATAAAGTCTTTGATGTTAACCATTCATTTCTTCATTCTACTCAGAATCTACTGTATTTAAGGCATTTCGCTGGGTTTTGTTAAGCAATAATTGACAAAATATTCAAATTTTAATTCTGTCATTCTTTTAAAAATCAAATATGCAAGTACCAGCATTCAAAGACATACACAAACAAGTGTGTGTGTGTGAATAATTGCTAATATTTATTGAATGTACCTCATATAAAAAGTATGCTTTTAAGCTCCCCACATTTATTAGGACATTTAATCCTTCTAATGACATTATGAGATGGGTACTAATTATCCCCACTTTATAGAATAATTAGGTATTATAACTATCTCCATTTATAGGTGAGGAAACCAAAAGACAAATGAATTAGGTAACTTGCCTAGAGTCATATATCTCATAAAGTAGTGAAAAATTGATAGGGAACCCTGATAGTCTGACCACATGCTCACATATTGCATGATAGTTAATGAAATACATAATACAGGACCTTGAATTTGGAGATATTCAATGAGCAGTTCTCTCCACCAGTTCAGTGCCTAATGATCCACTTGGTTTTCAAGCTGAACAAAAGCCCAGAGAACTCCTGGCCCTACCTTCTTATTATTATACAGTTGAAACATCTGAGTCACCAATAAATAAGATTTGCTCGAAGTTACAACATGGCAGAGCTGTAACCCAAACTCTGGTCTTCAGACCTCTTGAGCTACACTGAAATTTTATGATACTCTACTGTTATTGTCAATTACACACATTATTTTGTTATATAAATATCAGCAAAAATGAGCACAGAAGTTGGGATAGAACATCAGTTCTTATTTTTAGCATAAGTTTATTCTTACAACTGCATCAAATAATCTTGATTGCAAAGTAAATTGGTTTTGAGTGCTGACAACTTCAATCTAAATCAGATTTCAATGGTAATATTTTCAATCCAAGAAAATAAATCATATGAAAGATAATGACCGCTGTATCCTTTACTAGCCATTAACTATCCTCCCATGACAGCCTTCTGAGCACACCCTGAATTTAACTTCGTCATCAGTTGGAAGCAAATTCATCATAAGTGATGTCTTATTTTTTTTATTACACAACTGTTTTCATTTTGTTTTGTTTTATTTTTATTTGACTGGGTGCTTTATTTCTTCTCTTATTCTGTCTTCGCAAAATCTTCACTTTCTGTGCACCGAGCTGAAAACTGGAAAGTCCTATAGGTTTTCTCCCCTCCTTTGTAGGATACCAATAAAATCTCCATCTGTGTTAAAAAATTAATATTGCTGTGCAGATTGAGTATAAAAATGTTCCTAGGCAAGCTTCAAATAAGTTTTGGTGATTCCATTAAATCTTTTTAATAGCCCTTGTCAAGCCAAACCCCATGTTCTCAGAGAAAATGACTTGCAGTATTTCTTCCAAATAAGTATTTGATTTTTTCAGGAAACAGCCTGAAGCTAAAACAATAGACAATTAGTTTGCTTAAGACCAAATTAATTAAAACTCACTGGCTAACTTTCTTTGTGTAGCATTTAACAGATGTGCATGTTTTAACACAGAACAAGAAATCTAACTTAATGGATTCATTCTGTAACTTATTGGACCACATGAGAATTCTGTGTTTTCTGGATCAAGAGTAATTTTAAAATTACAAATCTGGAAAGAAATTGTGACATGGAGTTGGAATTCTGCTGTCCTGTGATTGTAATCAGAGTCCTCTGACAGAACTGTCAATAATCTATTGTTCTCTAGGTGGCTCAGAGTGTTCAGGGATTATTTATGGTTTCCCCATGATGGGTAAAGCTAATCAATGCGTGAATTAAACCTTCCTTGTCTAGGTTTTAGCGTACAAAATATTTTCAAATACACTGGCAGAAAAGTTATCAATATTGTATCTAAATGAGGGTATGTAAATGCTCAGTGGAGATTACAGACTAAAATGTGAAGATGGATCCAAGAGAAAATTTGTAGTCCTGGGGGAAAGAAAGGTATCAAATTAGCTCTTAGCATTTGTGACCATCCTTCCAGAAGACCACAAAGGACTTTTTTTAATAGAAGCAAAAATCATTAAAAGAAAGCATGTAAAAGATGAAAAAAATATTAAAAAACAAAATAAAATAGAGAATAGAATGGAGAGGGTTGAGCATAGATCACTTCAAGAAAAGTTTACCTGACATTATTCTGCATCAGGCACCATATTCTGTGCTAGGCATACCGACTGTGCAGGTAGTAAGGGCAGCAGACACATGAATAATCAATTAAAGTTCAATGCGATAAGTACTACCATAAAAAAGATGTATATACAGTGTTGAGGGGAGACACTAAAAATGAAACTTGCAATGGTAGGGCCCATGAGAAGAGGTGATATTTTAGTTACTTTTTAAAATTCTATTTTCATTTTTAGCAAAGTCCCTCAGTTCCTCAGTTGTCATCTCTACTTTAAAGTTTTATTTCCTAGAGGACTTCAAATCTTTCTTTTTTTCTTTTTTTTTAGATGGAGTCTGGCTCTGTCTCCAGGCCACAGTGCAGTGGCATGATCTTGGCTCACTGCAACCTCCGCCACCCAGGTTCAAACAATTCTCCCGCCTCAGCCTCCCGAGTAGCTAGGACTACAGGTCATGCCACCACTCCCAGGTAATTTTTGTATTTTTAGTAGAGATGGGGTTTCACCATGTTGGCTAGGATGGTCTGGATCTCTTGACCTCATGATCCACCTGCCTCGGCCTCCCAAAGTGCTGAGATTATGGGCATGAGCCACGGTTCCCGGCCCAAGGACTTCAAATCTTTCAATTGTTTCCTCTGTTTCTGGCTTCATTGTTCTAAATTCTGTTAATACCATTTTCATCTGCTTTTTGTTTTTGACATTATCTATTGAAAGCTTCTTGCTAACACATTTTCCACCATTTTATTTTTTTCAGTATGTAATTACCACTTTTTTATCACTGTCTGAAAATACTGATTAATCAAGTTGAAAACTATGCTTATGTTTCTTTTCTTCCTTTTTTTTGTTTTCCTTCGACAAAAAAATTCTAGATTCTAATTTTTTTGTTTAGTTTGTATTTATGAACTTATTGTTAAATTATTTGAACTGTCCCTAAGAACTATAAAGCATCTATTAATATTATCTTCTGAATGCTTGAATTCCTCAAATATACTATCAGTTAATTTTTTGGTTGTTGTTTTTGTTAGGTTGTGTTTTTCCCTTTGTTGCCTAGTGCCACACATCCCAGAATTCTCCATCCTCCTACCCCAACATGGACTTTTGGCTCCGCATCCCTTCTACACAACCATTCTTCTGTTTGTTTTTTCTTTGACTTTACCCTAGGGTTTTCTCTGTTTTCTGATATTAGTTCCCCTGTGTAGCTAAAATTTGTGATTCTATTTGGCATATGAAGACACATGAGCCCTTTATATGCAAGTAAAACAGACTCACAAAATAGAAGCTGAAATGGCCAAAGAATGTCCTGGCCTCCCTTACAACAAGGGCATGCACATGACCTGGTTTCCATAAACAAGATCCATCAATGTTGGACTTTGAATTAGGAGCTGTTGACACAATCAAACAGGAACCAGGCAGCTCAATCCTGTTGTGGCAGATGCAGCAACAGTGGGAGGAGTCGTAATTTTAACAAACCATATCTGCTGCTGGAGATTTTGGCAATAGGCTATGTGGTGTTTATGCCCAACAACAGCAGTGCCTATGTTTTCACAGATCATCTGGGAAAACTATTGATATGTCTTAGTTTTGGCTTCTGTTTAGCTTTCTGAAACTTCTATTAGAAAGTTTGAATGATGGATCATTTTCTTACTCTTTGTCTTCCACTTTTTCATTTTCTTTTTTAATGATATGTGTGTGGGTGGGGTGGGGAGCTTACTTCCAGAGAGATTCTCTCCACTTCATCTTCCACCTCGTCTATGATTTCTTCTCTAAATTTACCATTTATATTTTTGATTTCAAACAATGCTTTCTTGATTTTCCATTGTTCCATCATTATTTTGGTGTTTGTAATGTTGTATTGGTTTATGAATATGACATTTTTAATTCTTTATGCATACTATTTATAGATTTTATTTATTTACATTTTATTCTGGCCCCCCTATATTTTCTTTGTTTTCTCTGAGTACCCATCTTCTGTGTTTTCTTCCTCCTTTCTTGTGGAGGCTTTATTTATATATAGGCTTATTTTTGTATTTCTCTTCATTACAAAAAAAAAAGTTAAGAGTAAAGTGCTAAAAAGCTGATTTAGAGTCAACATGTGTAGTCAGGGCTATTGACTGGCATCCTTGTCTATATGGTGATAAGGTAATGATCCATATTTTTCTACTAGTGTATCCCTAAATATTGGATCTGGAGATCTTTTTTGATTCAGTTGCTCCAAAAACAATCTAATATTCTACCAGGAAAAGCATTCCTGACTACCGATGTTTTAGGTCCAGAAAAGAGAGCTGCACACCCTGTCTTTTGCTGTATGGCCCTGCTCTCAGTTTTGTCCTCTCAGTTTTGTTTATGACTCTCACTTACCTCTGCTGCTGTGCCGTTAGCTACAAGTTGGGTGACTACATAATTTAATAAGCTAGGTAATTAATCTTGCACCTGATGATGTCAGTTCAGGGAGAGGACAGGGACGTTCTCAAATCACTTTTTAAGAAGGCTGATAACCTATCTTCTCTTCTTATCAAAAAACATCTTCCAGCTTTTAAAACTACTCAGTGCCTCAGAGTTTCAATCCTCTTAGGAGTTCTGTGTGTAAGTCCATTATTTCTGTTTCTGCAGGCCCTTTGGTTGCTTCTGCAGGTACTACTATGTCATACACATTTCACCTACAAAAATGTATTGAACTCCACTGTTTTCTCTGCAGCCATTCTTTGTTCTGTGAGAATCTAACTTTTCTCTATTTTTCTGTTATTTTATGTGTAGTCTTGAGAATGAGCTCAGATAAGTGCATGTGAAAAATCTGCCATATTATTGGGAGTGCCTATATAAATCTTAAAAGATGAGTAAGATCCCACTAAGTAGGCAAGAATGAGAAGTAATGGGAATGACAATCCATATTGTTAAAGGAATAAACAAGAGTTAACAGTTTAGTTGAAAAAACACAAGTAATTAAATGTGGTTAGAATAGAATATGCAGCCATCCCATTATTGAGTATATACCCTAAGGATTATAAATCATACTGCTAAAAAGACACATGCACACATATGTTTATTGCAGCACTATTCACAATAGCAACGACTTGGAACTAACCCAAATGTCCACCAATGATAGACTGGATTGAGAAAATGTGGCACCTATACACCATGGAATACTATGCAGCCATACAAAAGGACGAATTCATGTCCTTTGTAGGGACATGGATGAAGCTGGAAACCATCATTCTAAGTAAACTATTGCAAGGACAGAAAACCAAACACGGCATGTTCTCACTCATAGGTGGGAATTGAACAATGACATCACTTAGACACAGGATGGGGAATATCACACACCAGGGCCTGTCATGGGGTGAGGCGAGGAGGAAGGGATAGCATTAGGAGATATACCTAATGTAAATGATGAGTTAATGGGTGCAGCACATCAACATGGCACATGTATATATATGTAACAAACCTGCACATTGTGCACATATGCCCTAGAACTTAAAGTATATTTTTTAAAAAAAAGAAGAAATAGAAAATGTATTTAAAAATATATATTTTTTAAAAAAAGAAGAGTATACTTAAGTGGAAGATTGAAGTTTGTGGGGAGGAAGGGTTGTAAGTCTGGGTAGAGATGAAAACTCAAGCCAGATGTTGAAGGGCCTTTTTTCTCATGATAAGATATTTGACTGTCCGCCTATAGGCAAACAGAAGAGGAATTCAATGCACTTGAAGGAGTAAAGACTTAATTAGGCAGAGTAGTGCACTGACCGAAAGTTAAGCTTTGTAACCATACAGGTGAGAATATAAACCTACCTACTGGTGAAACCTTTGAACTCAGGGGCATTTTAAGGTAAGTTGGCTAATATCTCTGAATCTGTTTCTTCATCTATAAAGTGAGGATTAGAATATAAAAATTAAATATTTGTCCTGAGGAACAGAGAAGGTAACACTTATAAAGCATTTTTTTAGCGCAGTGGCCAGCCTGTAGTAAATGTGCAGCAAATTATAGGTAGTTCTTGATTACTCTGAGAAAAATTTGGAAGATGTATAGAGACAGTGTAATGCTGAAGAAAGAAGAGAAGCTACAGTTATTTCAAAAATCTGAGAAAAGACAAGACATTTTGGAAAGGGTGAAGGAAGAGAAAAAGTCTATAATGGTACTCAGGTTTGTGGCTTACGGACCTGAATGACAGACAATTATATATTTCTAAATAAGTGAGGTGGAAGTGTTTGATGATGTGTTAATCCATGGGTGATAAACAAGTATCAGGGAAACTCAAAAATGGGAAAGTAAATATTTTAGTGTAAGGAGAAAGTTTCAGTGTCACCTACCCTTGAACATTTGGAGTGATTTAATAGATGGAGAAGGATGGGAACTCATAACTTGTGACCTATGAAACCGAATCTCACCAAGACTGTCAATCAATTTCCTTTTTCATTTTCCATTAGTCACCTCTTATCTTCATTTCATTTAAATAATAATCAACACTTCCTTGACTCCATCTCTAATCTCATCTATCTGGCTGAAAATCTTATTCTTGAACCTAGACAAAAAAAAAAAAAAATAAAAAAATTATGAGTTTGCACCAAGTAGACTGTAGTTTGGAGAAAATCATACCATTAAGGAAGGTAGATCTTACTTTAAAATCCTGATCAGAAATCAAAAGGTCCTTCAGGATTTCCTGGAAATTCTAACGTATTTCTATATTGCTGTCTTATCTTTCTAAGAAAATATTTTATGACTTCTCATTAAATTATCTTTATAATTTTCTCATTTTCAGATAAAATCTCATATTATTATTTGTTATGATGTACATGAACCATAAATATATGTATGTGTGTTTACATGCATGTGTCCATTTTCATGTGTGTGTGTATATATATTTTTCTTTTTTTCTATCCCTTCCTCAATTACAAACCTTTTAAATACCTAATTTCTGAAAGCTAATTATTTTCCATCTTTTCTTTCCTGCACAATCTAGATCTTCTCTCTTCAATATTACAGCCATTTGCTGCCTGTGGCTGTTCAAATTAAAAATTTTAAAGATTAACATTTCAGTTCCTTAGTCACATGAGGTTTATTTCAGGTGCTCAATAGTCACATGTAGCCAATGGCTACCATATTAAACAGCACAAATATAGAACAATTTAATCATAAGTTATATTCAACAGCACTGATCTAGATTAATGGATTGCATTGCCATAATTTTAAATAACATATGCTTAAGACTCCTGAATCAATTTCTCTATCCATATTAGACACCATAGGTAAGCTCACTCAACTCCAAATCTCATTTCCTTTCTCTCTTGCCTGCCTCTACTTTAGAGACTGTAAAAGTAAATACCCTCTTTCAAGATCTCATATGGACAGAGACAGGAGAAAGTCATTTGGTCATGGTTTTAGTGAAAATCTGCTTGCCCGGTTCCCTTTTTCTTCCTGCTTTGACAGTAGGTCATGGCTGAAACTGGAGCCACCATCTTTTATTCATAAGGAAATACAAAAGTATCACAGGGATGCAAACCCTAAACCACTGCCACCAGTTAGCTACCTCCTGACATTTGTTATATAACAAGTAAGTTATTATTTAAAACTCATCATTTTGTCATTGTATTGCTTGAAATGAAAGAGCTTTTCCAATGGACATTCCAGGTAAATCTGTTGGGAAGAACAGATGCTTCCATAAAAAATGTTTATTAAACACATTCCCTACACCATCACAGTGATTACCAACCCCAAAACCTGTTCACTGTCTCTATCCTTTGGAACATAAGCTCAGTGAGGTCTCAAACCTGGCCTGTCTTCTCCATAATTTTATATTCAGTGTTGAGGGAAAAAAATTCTCATATAGTTAGTATTCAATAAATACGTGTTGAATAAAAGCTAAATAACCTGTGTATTTCACCTAATGGGTAGAATGAATATAGAACTGAAGACCCTGAGATTCACAGACTGTGAAATGTACTGAGATAATAGGTCACCCAGCTAAAACCGTTTCAAATAAAATAGAAAAGCCCGATATCATTTAGTGTGGGGGGTGGAAATTGTGCCTGTGAGGGGAAGAAGTAAGACAGAGACTTCTGCACTGCCTTTGTATATCCCCAAAGATTTTGTTTTTGTTTTGTTTTACTTTGACTTCATTTTACTTAACTCTCCAGTGGAAATAATAGAAGCTATTCTAAATAACAGTAATCTCTAATAGAATCCTTAACATAGTGCCCAACTCTGCCTGCCATAACATATTGATTATGATTAAAACACTAATTTTCCTCATTTCAAACTTGAAGTGCTGAGAATTTGCACTATTCTTGTAATATATGCATTCATTTAGAGGCTGTGCCAATCCTGGTACAAATCATTGCCCGTCAGATGCAGTTTTATTAGTCTCATGACATTAAAATATGCATTATAAATGGTTTTTTATGACCACAGTAAATTCATATCTTCCCACAGATGCCAGAATCTTTTCAAGATCAGTGTTAGAAAGATACACAGTTGGAGATGTTTGTCATGTTGTACTCTGATTTATAATAAATTATTAGAGTGTGCTAGGTAGCCATAATTTTACAATTTGTATGATATAGTGAAATTATTTAGTTCGCTGTGATAGAAAACTGATATATTGCTAAATGTTAGCTGTCACCTGAGTTTTCCAGTTTATTGGGCATTATTAATCATTCTGTTTGTGCTGGCATGTAGCTCAAAATAATCCAGTACACACAGAAATTCATTCAAAATATTTCTTAAATAATTGTTTTATTATGTTTTGTATTTGAATGCCTTGTTTTCACTTAGCATGAGGCCTACCCTTAGTTTCTCACTTAGCATGAGACCTACCCTCTTAACACATTTTTAAGTGTACAATATAATATTGTTATCTATAAGCACAATGCTGCATGGCAGATATCAAGAACTTATGCATGTTATATAACTGAAAATGTATACCCCTTACAATATAACTGGCTGTTTCTCAGCCCTTGAACCCTAGGGAACCACCATTTGATTCCCCATTTCTATGAGCTTGACTATTTCAGATACATTCTACCTGTAGAGTCATGCAGTATTTGTGCTTCTGCAACTAGTTTCTTTCACTTAGCCTAAATCCTCAGGGTTCATCTATGTTCTTGCCTATGGCAGAATTTCCTACTTCTTAAAGTCTGAATAATGTTCTATTTTAAATATATATACACACATATGTATACATATATGCATACATATATATGCATAAATATATGTTATATATAAACATATGTTATATATGTATATATACATAAACATGTTTTATATATGTATATACATATATAACATTTTCTTTATCCATTCGTCTGTTTATGGTCACTGGATCAATAACTTTGGCCAATTTTGTTAGTATAAAATATGATCATATTTGGTTTTTAAATTTATTTTCTTGATTAAGAATTAAGTCAGAAATGCATTCATGTATTTATTGGGTATTGCGACTTCTTTGGAAAAAACGGTGTATGCCCTTTGGTCATTCTCTCTGTGAGATGGTTTGCCTGTTTTTACATTGACATTTAGAAGATAGTTATGTATCTAGATAGTAATCCTTTGATAGTTATGTTTATTGCAGATATCTAATGAGAAAGTAAACTCCATAGAGGCAAGATTTTTGTTTTCTTCACTGATGTATCCCTGTAGAACAATGTCTGCCACACAGCATGCTTTAGGAAAATTTGCTGAGTTAATAAACTAAATTTGTATGTTTAATGCATTCCTTTATGGATCGCACATTTGAAATATTTTAATGAGAAGTCCTTCATTAGCCCGAGGTCATAAATATAATTTTCTGTATTCTCTTCTAAAATATTTTGTTTTCCTATTCATAGGTAAATTTACTTTTCTAATCACCTAGATTTTAATATTGCATATGACATGAGGTAAGGATCCATTTGCAAAGTTTTTCAAGTGTCTGAGCACTATTAATTCTTAAGCCTTTCCCCAGTGATTGGCAAAGCAGGCTTTTTATATATCAAGTTTACATATGACAAGCAAAATATTCCTGTGTTCTTTACGATTTTATTTGTCTATTTTCTATTTTCAATCCAATTATTTCCACATTCCTGAGTAAATGTTTTAGTGACATAAATTTAGATAATTATCGATACCTCACAGAATATATACTTCCATTCTGTTCTTCATTTCCTTCAGAAGTGGTTTGGCCTTTGATGAACTATATTTCTACAAATTCTACATTTTGTTATTATGTAAATGGTAACATTTTACAAATTACATTTTGCATTCTGTAACTACTGTACAAAATTGCCATGAATTTTATATATCTGTTTTATATCTGGTCATGTTGGAAAATATTTCTATTAATTATAACAATTTACAGGTTCTTTGGAGTTTTTCTTATTCTAAACAATTTTTTTCTGCAAATGTTGGTGGTTTTGTTTCTTGCTTTGTAATCTTTAAATTGTTAATTATGTTGTATTTTTTCCCTTGGTTCAACACAATGGCAAAAATTTCTGATATATTGAATCAGAAACAGAGTTTAAGAGCATTTCAATCTCCTCCCTTACTTTATGAATCACTTTGCCATAAGTTTTTGGTACATAATCTCCATAAGGTTAAGGAACTCCTTTCTATTTGCTACTAGTTAAAATATCTTAATGGATATTTTCTATTATCAAATGCTTTTCTCTACATTTATGTAGATAATCACATTTTTGTTTTCTCTTTTGATCAGGTAATATGATGAATTTCATCATTATGTTTCCTAGTGTTAAACCCACCTTGCTTGCACAGTCATCTCAGTGTGCTCATGAATTATAATCTCTTATGCATTGCTGGATTTCGTTGGATAACATTTTGTTGAGGGCTTTTTAAATTCACTCGTGAGAGAAATTTACCTGTAACTTTCCTCTTAATCAAGCCCTGGCAAGGTTTGGTTATCAAGATTATATTAGCTTCACGAACTTAATTAAAAAGAGCCCTTCACAAAGACTTTTCGCTTAGCCAAATTTTAGTCTGGCTTTTCAACCTTCTCCTAATCCCATCTGTGTAACCACTTGTAAAATCCAGTTGCAACCAAGAACTCTGCTAAAGTCAGTTTAGCAAGAACTGCGCACCTTCCATATCTAATCACCCTTGAGATCTGATATTGTTCCTTATCCTCCATCATGCCTTAGGCGACGGCTGATCACCCTGGCCTGATCACCCTGTCTTATTAGCAAGAATTTTATTAGGTTGGTTTAGCCAGAATCCTCCTTACATCTGATCTTTCATGTTAGCAATTTTCCATCCACTGACACCCACTGCAAGACCACCTAGGTGTAGCGGTACCTATACTTATAGTGATAGTCTGAATAAAGTCTGCCTTACCCTGCTTTAACCAGTATCATTTAATAATTTTTTCATCAGTTTTACACACACACACATACACACGCACACCCATATGTTTGTTAAAGTTATGCTGTTATTATGCTTTTAAAATTTCTGTTGTAGGTATGGTAATGCCATTACCATTTTCATTCCTATTATGGTTTTATTTGTGTCTCCACATTTTACTCATTTTATGTTGCTAAGTATTGTTTATTTCACTCTTTTTTAAAGAAAAACTTCCATTATTTTGTTTGTTTTGATTTCCACTCTATTATTTCATGTTTCACTTATTCTTAAATTGTATTCTTGGCTCATTAATTTTCAGTATTTTTTCTTTCCTAATATAACCAAATAAGGCTTCTCATTTCCCTTGAATTTCCAGCCTTATCTTCTTAATAGAAAAAATGAAACAAACAAACAAGTTTATTAGTCAACTCAGTACTAAGCATTAGAAAACTGTTATCATTTATCTTATAATCTATAACTTAGAAGCATTTTGGTAATTTTCAGATTCATTAGGGGCAAGGATATCTCATATTTGCTGATTTCTAATTTAACAGCATATTGTTTTTTAAAAGTGGAACATATGATAAAATGTTGCATCATTTTGAGGTATTGCTTTATGGCCAGGAACACAAAGTATTTTGTAAATGTGCTATCTGTTTTTAATTTAGATGAATTTTCCCTAAGTTTGATGTACAGCATTCTGTAAATTTCCATTAAATCAGGCACTTTGTGTTTAATTTTCTACATCTTTACTGGGATTTTGTCTCCTTTCTGTATAAATGATTAAGCAAATTATGTTTTTCATGTTTTGTATAATTTTCCCTCTGATATATATATATATATATACACACAACCCACACATATGATAGATATCATATATGCATTATACATAGTGTTATATTTAATACATATGTAGTAATAATTTATATATAATATACATGTATCAATCATTCTATTTTAAACATGTATGTATGTATTTAAGATTATTTTGTTAGGTTTGCAAAATGCATATTTGTTCATTCTTTATTGCAATTGAATGTACTATTATTTCATGTTAAATTTCTTAGTTTCTAATTATTTTCTAAAATAAACTTTATTTTAGAACATTGTAAAAGGTACCGAAAAATTGTGAAGATATTATAAGAGCTCCAATACCCAGTTTTCCCTATTACAAACATCTTATATTAGTATGATGATTTTTTTACAGTTGGTGAACCAATAGTACTACATTATTACTACCTGAAGTCCATACTTTATTGAGATGTCCTTAGTATTTGCCTAATGTCTTTTTTCTCTTCCATTCCAGGATCCCATCCAATATACTGATTACGTTGTGATGGCATATCTCCTTAGGCTGCTCTTGGCTTTGGTAATTTCTCAGCTTTTCCTTGTTTAGGAAGCCTTGACAGTTTTGAGGAGTACTGGTCAGTTGTTTTGTCTTTCTATTGGGATAAGTTAGATGTTTTCCTGATAATTAGACTAGGGTATAGGTGTTTGGGAGGAAGACTACAGAGGTAAACTACCATTCTCATCAGATCATATAATGGGTACATTCTATCAAAATGACATATCACTGCTGATTTTGACCTTGATCACCTACCTCAGACAGTATTTGTCAGTAAATACATGAGGTTATCAATACCTTAAATACCTTGACTTGATCATCACACATTCTATTCAAGCAAGAAAATATTATATGTACCCCATAAATAGGTACAAATATTATATATCAATACAAATAAATACATTTTTAAAAAATAATGTTACTGCCCTTCCCCTTTCCATGCTGTACTCTTTGAAAGTAAGTTACTATGCGTAGCCCATGTTAAAGAAGTGAGGAGTTATGTTCTGCTATCTGAATATCTACATAAATTATTTGGAATATTTCATAAATTACTTAGAATATTTGCAAGAGATTTGTCTTCACGTCCCATTGATTTATTCAATTATTTGTTTATAGTTATTCAAATATTTGCTTATATTTCTATATAATCTCAATATTTATTTTGCACATTTATTTCTACCTTGAGTTATAATCCAATACTGCTTTAATATTTTTCACAAAGTTTTCCAGCTTTGGCCTTTGGAAACTCTTTTAGTTGGCTCTTGTGTCTTTTTTTTATATCTCCATTTTTATGGTTACTTTTGTTGAATTGATTTTATTTTTGAACATTTCTGTAATTTTATTGCATTACAAGATGCCTCAGTACCATCGTCTGTATCTCCTGCCCCAGTTCTAGAAGCAGCCATTTCTACAAGCAGCCATAACTCCTTCTATTGAAGAATTATATTAGAAACTATGTTGTAGTTGTCCTCATTGCTTCTTGGCTTTCTGAACTTCCAGAGCAAGGAAACGTGGTGCATGTGTGTCTCTGTGTGTGTATGTGTGTGTGTGTGTATTAACTAATGAATATGCATATATCTACACATTTATATATATATATTTCATATATATATATAAAACCATCTCTATCTACATGAAACCAAACATACGTTTATACTGATATCTTTAATGCATTAGTATGTCTTATTCAATAGTACTTTTTTTCCCTTTTTCTTCTTTTTTTTTTAACTTTAAGTTCTGGGATACATGTGCAGAATGTGTAGGTTTGCTACATTGGTATACATATGCCATGCTGGACACAGGGAGGGGAACATCACACATTGGGGCCTGTCTGTGGGTGAGGGGCAAGGGGAGGGAGATCATTAGGACAAATACCTAATGCATGCAGGGTTTGAAACCTAGATGATGGATTGATAGGTGCAGCAAATCGTTAGTACTTTTCAACTCTAATTCATTATATGGACCATAGCCACTTCTTCTCCTTGCTAATTTGAATCCTCCCACTCCAACAGTGAAAATCCTGGCTGACACCATTGGTTATCTGTTTACATGATTGTTCAATTTCAGAATATATGGCTAATGGTATTAAAATTGTTAACTCACAATACCACAGTAAACAACTGTATAAACTACAATGCTATGTACAGTTACTTTGGCCTTTAGTTTTACACATTCACTCATTAGTTATTCAGTTAGTCTAAGTTATTTAGTTCAGCATCTTTTCCCCAAGTCCTTCTGTAAAATGCTAAATATATTTGTAATACAGGTAGATTATTTTGTCACAGTCTGCATTCCATGGCAGTATTCCCTGACTTCCTAAATATTTATAAAATTGCATACCTAAGGGTCAATCATTTTACCTCAGAGTTCTATGGATTGTGGTAAATTATAGTGTCATATATCTGCCATTAGAATATCATATATAATAGTTTCAATGCCCTAAAAATATTTCTGTGAATCGTCTATTCAACCTTTCCTCTTGCACCAACAAGAAAACTTAAGGTGTGTGCAAGTGAGTGACTGCAATGACTATAAGTGGAATCTGAACCCATCTAGTTTCTCACTTACATTTTAAATGTTATTTATTTAATTTTATACATTTTGGACATAGTTATTTTATATTCTATGTCTGATACTTTCAGTATCTGAAATCTTTGGTGATCCAAAATTTTTGTTATTTCTGCTTACTTCTACTCATAGTTTATTTCGTCTTGAATATAGTAAGTAATATTGTTTTGTATTGTTAGTTTATATTTCACTGAAGTTAATCTGTCAAATTATGGAAAACCTGAGTTGCAGGTACTTGCCTTATAAGAAAATCTGCCTTGTTTGCATTGGTTGTCAACAGATGCATATAATTGGGATCGTTTTAATTTAATGTATTTGTTGGAGATTTCCCTGACTGCTTAGACCCAGTCAATGATTGCAATTAGCAAGACAAGGCAATTTTATTGTGTCATGTACTACTCATTGGTCTCATTTCATTATTTTTGGAGGGATCCTTTGGGTTTTCCTTACTTTTATAATCACAGAGGAATGCTTTTAGGGGTATGCTTTTTTCATTTACCTAGCATCTAATTTTACAAAATTAGGAGGGATCTTTAGAATATATACAATGCTGTATTTTCAGATGAAATCCCATTAGTTCTGTTTTAATCATATGGACTGTGAGAACTCCATGGAACATTTAAGTAGTCATATGTAGCAGGCACCTAGAAATAGGAATCCAGCTGCAAGCTTTAGTTTTGGGAGTCATCCACACAAAAATGAGAATTGCAAATATAAAATTTAAAAAATGGTGATTCAAGGGATATTGATAACACCTACATGTATTGAATATCCTTTCAGAGGGACTCATAGAATTAGGCAGAGTCTATTACAATTTAGTGACACACACACCATGATAAACATATGCACTAGGTTAGATGGGAGATAAAGAAGGTTCATGTGATCATTTTTGACAGGCAAAGTTTTTTGTAGACGACAGCAAAGCTGTCGTCAGTCAATGTATATGTCAATTAACAATGCATATTTTCAAAAGAATAGGCCGATAATAGTTCTTAAATTGTGATAAAGCTATATGCATCTATATTATTTTGTACAACTTCTAAGCTTACTTCTTAGGAAATGTTAATTTTAAGCTGAAAAGGATCCACATTGTCTCCCCTGCCAAGACCTTTGTGATTTGGTCCTTTATTATGGTTCCATCATTATTTCTTACAACCTTTTCTTTCACCAGAATGTTTCATGCACTCATCAGAATATTTATCTGGATATTCAGACTCATTTTCCAGAAATAAATCTTTCAAAATCCTCTCAGGTAGTGGGAAGCGACATTTTCTTTGCTTACTTCTATTATAGTTGCTTTGAATATATTCTATTTCTATTCTCTTTGTCTATTTTCTAGTCTGTAAACCTAAAAAAAGTGAACAATGGTGTTTTATTTACTAACAGATTGAAACTGATTAAGAATATTATGTTGTTGTCCTGAATTATCTCATCCTGGGAGACAAATCTAAAACGCACTTAATTCTCAGCATACAATTACGAGATTGTTGTAATTACCCCCTTTGTTTGGTTAGAAAATAAGTCTCAGAGAGTTTGGGTAATATGTCCAAGGATACAGACCTTTTAAGTAACTTAAATAAGCATCTATTCTAGTTATTTTTTCCAAAGCCCCTAATTCCTACAGACGCTGTCAAAGTCAGTTGCTGCAGAGAGGGAAAAAAGATAACTAAGAAAAGATCAATAAATTCAGTGATCGGAAGTCCTCTAGTCACCTTACAGAGCCTAATTACACTAGAGAAGAAAGATTAGTAAAACATTTTTCAAAATATCATAGACTCTTTTACAGAAAAAAATTGTTCTTGGCTCCAAATACATGAGACCAATGAATTAGTTCCCCAGTATTTGAATTTTTTTTCTTTTTTTAAAAAATGTTGTTTTTTAAACCACTGAAGTGCGACCCCAAAACTAAGTGTCTTTTTTACACAGTGAAACATCCAGTAGAAACATGGAGATGTGAAAAATGTCCAGTCGAGGACTCCTGGTCCCTAAATTTGACTATGCCCTCAAGTCTAAGATACGAACTCTGAAAGCATTAAACACAAAACAAGTGAGTCTGATGAGTGGTAAGAAAGATTGTGTGTGTTATGAGGACAACATAGATCTAGAAAGGCTCGCAAAACCAAAAATGAGCAAAAGCATCAAGGGAGATTGTCTACGGGAGGAGCAAGTCAGCAAATTAGAAAAACCATCATAGGCAAGTACATTGAAGTTAGTAGTCCTAGAGAACACATGGGAAAGGATTCAGGCATCACCCCGCAGAGTCATCTCGATCAAGTGTGACAAGTGGAAGGCAAAGATCTGACACTTTTATTCATCCTTAGAAGTCTGAGTTCTGCTTGCTTTCACCTGCTAAGTCAGAGCACTCTAGCCTGCCAGGTCACCCTTAATCCTCCTTAGACATCTTATGCAGAATTAAAATACTTGACTCTACCTGTTCAGACTACAGTCAGAAGCTGACTTTTCAGCATCTCTTATGAGTCTTATTTCTGCCATTGCTGACCAGGATGAGTGCAACCCGAGAATGCTACTGTTAGGGCCCTCAAGGTTTGTGATGCTTGGCATGTCCATTCGTTGGTTCATTCCTTCGTTCCTTTCTTGCTTCCTTCCTTCCCTCTGTCTGTCTTTCCTTCTGCCTCCCTTTTTTTCTCTCTCTCTCCTTTCTTTTTTTCCCTTTCTCCTCCCCTCCTTTCCTTCCTCCCTTTCTTTCTTCTTTTATTCCAAGACGCTTGGTTCCTTTATTGGATAATAGGATTAGAAACCAATATCTGGGTGCTAAGCATGCTCATTGCTGCTAGGTGTTGTTTCTTTTGGACCCTCCTAACTGACAGGGTAAAAAATATGTGCATTCATACTAACCTGTGTTATGTATTTAAGCAACTATATATATGTTATATATATATGTATAGTATATATTATATATATAACCAATAACATATATATATATCAGATAGTTACATATAGAAGCGGTTATATATATAACTGTTGGGGAGCTCAACAGTTATATATATAACCGTTTCTGTATGTAACTATATGAATCTGCATTTAGCTAAGCATGAGCTCATACTCATGTTTAATCCATCATTATATCAATCCGTATACTTTCCTCCTTGTCACAAACTCAAAACTCTCACTCCAACAATGAGAAGTGTATATCCTCCTATGTGTCATATATTTACTCAATAGTTCTAATCTGGTATATATGTACAGTAGGATCAGAATTGATAGCTTGTTCTCCCATGGCAAACAAAATTTTGCCTTTTGCCTTTAGTCTTATAGATGTCCATTGTCTGGATGTCTCACAGCTTATCCATTCACTTACTGAAGGAAATCTTGATTTCTTCTAAGTTTGGGCAATTATGAATAAAGCTGCTATAGACGTTCTGCTTACAGGTTTTGGTGTGAACATAAATTCTCAACTCCTCTGGGTAGATGCCAAGGTATCTCATTGCTGGATTGTATGATAAGAGTACATTATGCTTTTAATAAACTGTCAAACTGTCTTTTAGAAGAAGACAGAATGTGTATTTTGCTATTTGGGGATGAAGTATTCTCTAAATATCCATTAGATTCAGCTGTTTTTGCATTTCTCTGAAAAATAAATCCTTCACAAGTGGAAATTGCATCTTGTGGTTCTTTCAGCTGTAATCCACTCTTACACCGACGTGGTAGTTGGGTATGGGGAGGAAGGAAGATTTCTATAACCCTACAATTAAGCCTGAGTCTTTTTCTTAGTGACTTGTTTTATGAACAGCTTTTTTGAGGTATAATTGATATATGAAACACTACATGTATTTAATGTATGCAGTTTGATGAGTTTGTACATATGAATATATCCATGCAGCATCACCATAACCATCACCTCCAAAAGTTTTCTTGTGTCCCTTTGTGTGTATTAGTGTGTGTGTGTGTGTGTGTGTGTTTACTATAAGAACACTTAACATAAGATATTAAGAAATTTTCCTGTGAACAATATAAAAATTTTCCAGTGAACTGTCAGATCTATGCTATATAGCAAATCTTTATAAGTCATCCATACCGCATAACTGAAGTTTCAGCAAGTTCTTAACTTCCCATTCTGTCACCTGTCTAATGGTGATTATGGGAAATACGGTGTCTAACAAATAATAGATGCATGATAAGTTTTAATGGATAATTTTATAAATGCTCAATGAAACTCTATGTAAAACAAATAGTGCAATTGCTTAAGAAATTATAGTTGTTAGTGTTAGTATTATCTTACATATCATAATGCTACAAAAATGGCATTTTTGACAGTAGTTAGAAAGGTGAGCATATCTTCAGCAGTTTCAAAAATTATTTTAAAATTTAATATATATATTTGTAAATAGAAAGAAAGGAGTTATACCAAGATATGATTTCCATCTTTAATATCCCATTTCTCACTCTGTAATGTATATAGATCTGACAGTAGCTGCCTACTCTTCCCTAATTCTCCCATGGGTAACAGAAACATAGCTAGAAGGAAACTAGGGGATGGATAATCAAGTATTATCCCTTCATATCACCCTAGAAGAAATTGAGGCTCAAAGATGTTGAATAATTTCCTCATATTCCATAGCTAGTTAGATTTTTCTTCTAAATAAGCCTACTGCACTTTACAGCTGCTCCCTAGGCCTGCATAGTTGATAACATCTTGCAGCTTTCAAATACCCCCATCTAATGCAACAGTCATTAATTAAGTAGTTCTAAAATCAACTGAAAGTATCTCTGGCTATGCTTTGATGAATACAGTCTGCAGCATTTTCAAAGTGATTTTTTTTCCTTGATTATGTTCTTGGAGATTATTTTGGATACATAAAGCCATTGTCTCAAAGATAGGGAGATTGTACTATACTGTATTGTACTGATTGGCTGACAAGAAATGATTTTAAATTGTTTCATAACAATCCATTTAAAAGGAGTATTTTGAATCTAAAGTATTTTCAATAAGGGCTCAGTGATATGTGAATGAAAAGAGAAGCAGTGAACAGATTACTTTAGGATAAAGAAAAATCAAGTAAGAAAATATACCTGAGATTCTTGAAAGAATAATCTTGTTTAAAATACTCACTGTTTTGTTGAGAGTTTTAATATGAAAATTACTCAAATAGATGTCATTTTAGTGTTCTACATTAACAACTCATATGGGTACCTTGCTAATAGTTTTACTCCCATCTCTCTCACCAATCCCCACCATCAAGTCTGTAATATGTGTTTTTTCCTGCATGTCTTACCAAATGCAATGGCTAGAGTCTTATATATAATAAAATAGAAAAAAGCCATGGATTTTAAATTGAAATAAACTGAGACTGTGTCCCAGTGCCATCATTAATTATGCAACTATGAGGAGGTTACTGAAGTGCCATGAGGCTCACTTATTTTATTGGTAAAAACTGAAATAATAAAATCTGGTTTTCATGCTTACTGCAAGAGTGAGTGAAAGCATATATGCAATACCTCAGTGTAATTCTTGATATGTAATTGATATGTAAGATGACAGGAATTGTACCTGCAAGTCTTATTATTGTCTATGAATCAGAGCAGCCATTATGAGGCTAAGCCTCCTCTTCCTAAGTTGCTTTGCCTTTTACAGCTTTCTACTCTGTGCTGGTGTTTCCAAGAGTGGTAAAACATAGGACAGACTTTAATCAAATGTAGTACTTATATCTGAGATTTGAGTAGAACTTTGGCCCAATCTTTCATTTCATTCCTGCTTATTGAACAGCATCAACCTGTTGGTAAAGAGGTAAATATTCTTTTCTTTATTCTGTAAAACTGAGAGGTTGGGGATCTTAATGTATTACATAAATACTTACTAAAGATTGAGTTTGCATTGAACATTTGCTGAAATCTGGGAGTGCATTGATAAAAGACAGATTCTTGTCTTAGGGATCTTATTGTTCCTGTGAGATTTAGTAGGAGGGATTTATACTGATTGTAAAGACAAAGTCAGTAGAAACTTAAATGAGGGAGCCTCAAATATATCAGTGACATCATGAAGTATTTACAAAAAAAGTGAAACTGAAGGTTATATCAGAGTTTAGAGACAAAAATGGGAGCATGTTCTAGATAAAGATGAACAAAGCCATGTAGCTGTGATATTATCTAATACACAGAAAAATACAATAAATAGGTGTTCTTGGCTTATAAAATATTAAAGGGAAAATGTCAGAGGTTTAGGTCAGAATGGCATTTAACATCAGATTATCAAGGTTTATGCTAAACGTGCTGGGTTTTAGTTTGTGGGCAGAGAAAAGCCATTGAAGTTTACCGAGTAGGGGAATCACAGAATCATATCATCATATTATGTAAGTCACCTATTAAGCCTTGTATAAGGAGAACTAGAATTGAAGGAAACTGGTGAGAGAGCAACCAGTGAAGAGGTCTCTGCGACTGTCCAGGCAAAGCTAATGCAACCTTGGATAGAAGTTGCAATGGTAGAGGGTGATTTAACAAGTATTACCTAGATTTAGTAATTTTTGGGAAAAGTGAAAGAAAATGAAGAGTTTAATGATAGAAGAACTTCCTAGATTGGGAAGCTAAGTGGTTAGAGTTGCTTTTAACCAAAGTCAGAAAGCGAAAAGTAAAGCAAAAATGGGAAAATGAATGAATTTGGAAATATTCTTAACTTGAGGAAGCTATGGGACATCCAGAGTGACTTATAAAATGATTGACTTAAAAATATGGGTTTAGCAGACATTTGTGAACACTAAATGTCACTGAACACAGGGAATCCATGATGAGATTTGCATTTTAATTACTGTATTCATGGAAGCAAATTAACTGGTAGCAGAATCCTAGAAGGAAGAAGATGAGTAGAGTCATCCAGATGACTGCTAGAAGTGGCTTTATTGTGATCGTGACAGAGAAGATGGATAAAATTGAAAGAATTTTGAGTTATTAAGATGTCAGAAGAGTAGTTTACAGTCACTATTTGCTAACAAAGGTGAAACAGAGAGACCCTGATGACTACCTCCAAATTGCTACTTTAGAAAGCTGGGCAGAGGATGATACCATAGAAGGACACAATATAAGAGAGGAAGAATCTATTAGTCAAAATATAAAGTTGCAAATGACAAAAATTACTCCTTCAAATTAGCTTACACAAATAAAAAATAATCTACTGGAAATGTACAGAAGTTCACAAAATCAAAGAAATAGCTAAAGGAAGCATGACAGTTTGGGACACTTTGGAGATCAGAATGAAAGACACTGTCATCTGATATTGACTTCTGTTTTTTCTCTCCTACTGTGTACGGTTTTTAAATTATGTTTAGAAACATGGCTCCCAACACCTCCAGTTTAAATATATCTACTTCAATAGTTCAGGAATCAAGAAATGTGCCTCTCTTAGCTTCTCAGTGAACCAGCCTCAGTCATATGCATACCCCATGAACACATTTCTGGGACCAAAGACCAACAATGAATAGAAGTGCCTGGGTTGAATGAGGATACAGGGTACACTGAGGATGTTGAGCAGACAAAAACAAAGAATGGCAACTTCAGGAAGAATTGTAGAATACAAATCATGAGTTCTGATTGGGAAATACTGAGACCAAAGTTACCAGTGATTTATTTGAGTACAGTTGCCCATTGATAAGTTGAATCAAGTAGAAACATATTCTGGACTTGTGTTCAGAAAAGAAATTGGCTTAAGGTACAGTACCTTGAATGCACTAATAAAGTCCTTGGTGGTTCCTGTGTAGTGAATGACCTGACTGAACTTTGCATCTACCAGGTGAATTTCCCAGTTGGGTGTTAGAAGGATTATATAAGACAGCATGAATGGAAGCAATTGAGAAATAATTAAGAGTCTATACATGGTGCTTTTTAGCAATCAGTGTGTTGGTCTTATAAATTCCTGTGTTCAAAGTATATCATCAAATATCCTTTCTCCAAATGGAAAGTCATATGTAGATTTCTTCTGCAGTCTGCTAGCAAGAAACTTCCATTGTTTTCACATCATATGAAGCCGGGAACAGTAGACATATTCTTTGTGAGGATACTCTAAAGAAGTGTACGAAGTGCTAAATTTTGCTTGAAATTTGTCAAGTTTCTTTTCTTCTACTCTCATTTTCAAGACCCTCAATTCATCATTTTGACAGGCATCCTTTGCTGTTTCTTTCATCCCAACATTTTTTTGAAAAAAAAAAAAATAAAGTTCTAAACTAAGGTTATAAATTCACTGTCTGTTTCACACTTTGCTGAGAATGTTATTTCTACATAACTTTTTCTTTTGCAATAGTGTCTTCTTCAAGGTATCATTTAACCACTCTGTTCAAATACAGTAGAATTTCTGGCTTCATCACTGACCTCTTTAATAAGGACTTCTTCTCTGTGCAAAAGGGATTTCCAGGTAAGGCAGTGCTAGACTGGAGGACATATCAACTGTCTCTTCCTGTCTAGTGTGGATAAGGTGTCTATTTTTCTTACAGCTATTGTGTGTACTAAAAATCTGTGAGAAAATTAATGACTTGACCTATATGTAAGTCCTCCTAATAATGTATCGGCTTGCCAACCAAATTCTACATAACATCCCATTGAAAACAAGTCTCTTGGTCCTCAATATACAAGAAAAAATTATCATAGCAATATTTTCCTGCACTTCTACACACTCCATGTATCAGTCAACCTGAAGTTTCTGGAGACCAACACACACTAGTTCATGTGAAGAATGCAGTGCATAGTTTGAAATTTGAAGTAAGACTCACATCAAAATAACCTAAAAAATAAAAGATGATAGGAAGGAGGGGAATCATAGCCAAATAATTACTCATACATAAAGGAAGAAGTAAAGAATGAAGGAGTAATACTAACCAGAAAATAAATGGATGGATTTTTCATTATATATAAAGTAATATTATTATTCAAAAGTATAGATCATTGATCTGTCCATATCTCATCAGTAGTGTCACCAATTGGCCCATATAAATTGAAGTATGTGATGTGACCCATAGATTAAAACATACATAAGAAATTTACAGTGATGCTTGAATTTTTCAAATTTTTACAAAACTGCAGTTTCAGAGTAAAGAGTTATTCTGAGAAAGCTGATGAGTTTGACTTCTGGGACCGAAGACCAATTATGAATAGACCTGCATGGGTTGAATGAGGAGGAAAGGTAAGCTGTGGGTATATGTAATTCTAAGAAACAGGTTAATGTCTAGATGTCCATTTCTAGCAGGCAGTTGGCAATGTGGATCTGCATTTGCAATTTGTTCACACTATTATAACATTGGGTTGATTCCAAAGGAACCTCAATATATTAAATACCTTATCTATATAATTCTAAAAACTGAAATTTAAATGAAATGGATTGAAAAACATTACTTAGATATTCTCTATAATTTCCTGGCCAGAATGGATGCTTTCAGCCAATGTTCATTTGATTTACAGGTTTCACATAGTCAGAGGCAAAATTTCCATAGATGTGATGGTCAAAAGCAAAACATTCTAAAGCAAAGAAAGAAGATGCTGAAAGCTTCTGAAGGCCATCATTGAAAAACAACTGACTTCTTTCTCAACAGGCTAGTAAATGGAAGACCCAAGAGTAATTTTACAAATGCTGATTGTAATCTAGAACGTGAAAAAGTTATTTTACCAAACTAGTACATATTATTGCATGTAGGTGTAATTAATCAAACCAGTGGTTAATATCACATTTAGAATTAAAAGTAACACAAAATTTAGACTTATTCTAAGAAGACAACATTTTATGAGAGAAGACTTACTTTGGGGCCTCCAGATATATTATGACTCTATGTATTTCCAATAAAAGTTAAATAAACAATGTTGTAATTTCCAAGCATATTAATTATATAATGTTACTAAAAGTATTTGTTTTAGTTTAAACTTAAAAAAATGAATGAATGAAGGTACCTGCATATGTTAATCCATGTATTATTAACTTATATTCTTTACTAAATATTGACTTCAAAGCATATTAGTTTATTTAAATTGATGGCAACTTTTTAGCCTTATATTTTTACTCAAACAGAAAAGATTGAAAAAAGGTTGTGTCAGAAATCCCAATGTCCAAATCATCTTGGATTTTAAAAAATCTCTAAAATGTATTTAAAAATCAGAAAACTTTTTCATATGAACATTTATTCCTCAAGATAAACTTATTTTAACATGTGCTTATATTACAGTAATTTTAATAAATGACCATCACATCACCTTTTAAAAGAGTGAAGAAAGTTTTTCAAAGGATTCAGGAATGTTCGTTCTTTACAAATATTCGTCAGCTCTGCAGGAATTCATATTTCTTACGTTAGGAAACAGCTCATGTTGTTTAGATGACAAATTATAGAGGCTAACAAGTTCTACAACTCTGAAGAGCACCTTTACTGTATGCTATAATTCTGCCATGCCATATAGCTCTTGATTTTTTTTAAGTGTTATCCGGATAGTATTTCTACTAAAGATATACAAAGTTTTTATTATTCCTGAAGACTCTCCTTTTAAAAAAGAAAGTTAAATACTTAGGTATTTTATCCATTGTTTCCCACAAAAAGCTATGCATTACTCTGGTGACAGTATCAAACTGGATTACAATTAGTTGTTTACAAATTATCTGCTGTGGTGAGAATGTTTGTGTGTCCCTCCGCCCCTCGGCTAATTCATATGTTAATACCTAATCCCCAATGCAATTGTATTAAAAGGTGATGTTCTTGGGAGGTGATATACCTCATGAATGAGATTACCGCCCTTCTAAAACAGGCCTAAGGGAGCTTGTTTGCCTCTTCTACCAGGTGAGGATGCAGGAAGAGGGTGCCATCTATAAAGCAACAGTTGACCCCGACCACACAGAATCTGCTGGGGTCTTGATCTTGGACTTCTAAGTCTCCAAACTGTGAGAAATAAGTATCTGTTGTTTATAAGTCACGCAGTGTAAGGTATTTTGTTACAGTAGTCCAAGTGGACTAAGATACTATCTTTCTCCCTAAAAAGTGACAGGTGGACTAAGATACTATCTTTCTCCCTAAAAAGTGACATATAAGAAACAGGGAGGTCGGGCGCGGTAGTGCACTGCCGTAATCCCTGCACTGTGGAAGGCTGAGGCGTATGGATCACGAAGTCAAGAGATTGAGACTATCCTGGTCAACATGGTGAAACTCCGTCTCTACTAAAAATATAAAAAATGGCTGGGCGTGGCGGCGCAAGCCTGTAGTCCCAGCTACTCTGCAGGCTGAGGCAGGAGACTCGCTTGAGCCCAGGAGGCGGTTGTTGCAGTGAGCCGAGATCGCGCCACTGCACTCTAGCCTGGTGACAGAGTAAGACTTCATCTCAAAACAAAACAAAACAAAACAAAACAAAAAAAAAAAAAAAAGAAAAAAAGAAAGAAAAAAAAGAAACACGGAACATTTTTTCCCTCAGCACAAAGACTCTTCCAACAATGAGAAATGACTAAAAATATTGAAGACCTCCTCAGGAAAAATTAGTAATGTATTAAGCATATATTTTTTAATATTAACTGTGTGTCAACTGTACAGAAAAAGCATTATATTAATAATCTCACTTTATTTCTCATAAAATGTCATATGATAATTATTATAATTATTCTCAATTTCAAAAGACTTAGAATCTGTTTTTGTCATTCCAGTCATTCTGGAATAGCTTGGATAGGCTAATCTTTCTGCATATAACAACTATAAAATTCAAAGAATTATTAAAAATATGTATGTAGATACTCGAGTGTGACCAAAATCAGGCAGAAATTTTAAGAGATCCTGTTTTGAAAGACACACTGCAGCATGTGTGATTTGTGATTTTTCAGTCTATTGCCTCAGGGTACTTTTACAGTTCTTAAAATTTGGGTGGCAAAAATCCAACTTTCTGGCTTGAGATGTCACATGAAAGACTTCAGGGATGTTAAAATAGCAATATACTTAATGAAGTGGGGAGAAGAATGTTCCTGGAAAGTTATAAGCTTTAATATGTATATAAAAATTTATCCAAATAATTGGCTGAGTATATTACATATATTCAAACCAAATCTCAGAAGTTCCAGCAAGAATATACAAATTGAAGGTGGAGAAAAACATATCTCAGACACTGCCTTCTACAAAGGAGAATGAGTTCCGAGTTTGACACTGATGTTAACTCCTCACTAAAATAGAAAACACTTTTTTGAAATAATGAGAAAATACACATCCTCTGCAAAATACCATTCATGCATGCCATTATCCCATCAAGATTATTATTAGACATGTAAAAAACAGAAAAATATGATGTATACACAAGAAAACTAATAGCCAATATTATAATATTAAAGCAAGTATAATAAATAAGCTTATGAACTTAAGGAAAATGTAAACATAAGGAGTGAACTGGTATGGAATCGCAACATAGAAATTGAAAGTACAAAAAGAACCACATGAAAAATCTAAAGCTGAAAGGAACAACAACCAAAAAATAAATCACTGGATTGGGGTTAATAGAAAACATAGTAAGAGAAAAAAAGAGTCAGTATACTTAAAGAGAGACCCATGGAAATTAATAAACCTGAAGAGTGCAAAGAGAGAAAAGACTAAGAAAACAATAAAATCTCAGAGACTCTTATCATCTGTGGAATAATATCAAGTAGATTAAATAAATGTAATTAGATTCTCAGAAATAGAGGAGAAAAAGAATAGAGCAGGAAAACAGGAAAAAAATAGAAAAAATAATAAAAGTCCCCAAATCTCTTGAATTTTAGAGAAGGACATAAAATTCTAGATCTAAGAAACTCAATGAAACCCAGGCAGAAGAAGCAGAGAAACAGAATAAAATACACACTCAGGCACATCATACTCAAATAGAGGTCTGGATGGAGTATCTTAATCTGATATCTGGGTCAGGTCATTAAAGAACTTCAAGATAATAAAATTATGCTTCAACATCTCTTATTGGCTACACTTAATACTGATATAAGCTCAGGGGTAGAACTAGGAAATACGTATATTAAAGAGAAGAAGGAGGGGGCAATATACCAGAAACCTCTATTTTAAGGAGGAAGGAATGTAACACAGGGAATTAGCCCCTTAAAAAGACTTGCAAAGGACTAAAGGAGCAGAAAGAGACAACAAATAGTAGAAATAGTCTTCTCCTGGGGTCACTCTAAAGAGAAGCCTAGGTGAAACATTAAGCATGTCTAACTCAGAATATTTAGCTCTTTCCCATCTTAGAAGGCTATATCACTTTTAGAACAGATTATTTGACATTCTGACTTCTGTGATGGGGAAATAAATTCAACTTCATTAACCACTATTTTAATTGATACCTACAAGAGCATGCTGACTTTGAAAGATGTATAGTGTTGGATTAAAGTATAACTTTTGGTGACAGACATAGATTTAAACCTCTGTAATATCATTTTCCAGTCCAGTGACTTAATAGAACAAGACACCATGATATTATAGAACATTATAGCAAATTATGTACTGAATAATTACTGAGTCAGACACTCTTCTAAGGGTTTAGGTATATTAGTTTATTTGTTTTCATAAAAACCTGATAAGATTTTATTTCATTATCATTATTCTTGTCATTCTTATTTTGAAGTTGAGAAACAGAGACAATTTAAAATCAGTTCTGATAAATTTGGGCCTTTTCCCCATCATTTCTACAACAGGGTTGTTATTAGGGAAACATGAGGTATTACTACCAAAACACCAATATCATTACCACCACCCTGTCTACTTCCTCTGCTATTATCACTACCACCATGACAACTATAAAATCACTATGTTCCAGGCATGTTGATACACACTTTTATAACAATTATAATAATTTCAATAATCTAATCCATGTAAAAACTCCATGATATAAGCAGTGTTGTTGTTCTCATTTTATAATTGAGGACCTCACATTGTAACTCATCAGGTTATACAATTAAAAAGAGATAAAGTCACGTCTAAAATCTAGCAACTTATTAATGAAGAAAAACTATGATAATAATGACAATGAGGATAATAATGATGATGGAGATTATGGCAGATCTTTACTGATAAATTTTTCCTACAACAATCACTACTTACCTTACTATCCTAACATTCTCACCCATCCAGGAAAGAATCAACAATTGAGATATTAAACTTAAAAATTGTATCAAAGAGTCCATGCTATAGCTTTTTAAACATTTTCTGGATTATAATGTTTCCCAATACATAGTGGATTGAAGTAGTGCTTTGATGTAAGTACTTTGGATTAAAATACTTATTCTAATAACAACAGAAAATAAAAGATGACAGTGTTTCAGGAAGAAAAAATATATAGTTGCAAAAATTTGAAAATCACTACAATGTATAGAGCAAGTATCTCCAATTAATTCAATCATGAATGCAGTCATCACAATAAACTAATGAACATGCATGCTGTTCACTCTGAGTCTCAAAAAATACTGTAAAATATATTTTGAACACTTTATTTTTGAACCAAGAATTCATGTAAAACTATCAGAAATTATTTTAACATTGAATCTTAACACAATATGTGTTGCCAAAGACAGTCATATTGTATTGGAGAAATAATGAAAAATTGAGTCTTGGGTTTTATTTCCATCTCTACCAAGACCTTTACCAATTTTAGGTGCATATCAGACTAGCTTCAAAGTCTCTTTCACCTCTACCATTCTATAATTCAGTTAAACATTTTTGAAACTGTGCTGAGATAGATGTCTTTATTAAAAGCTTGTCAGATAAGTTAGGAATTAATGTTATAGACAGCAAGATAATGTTTATATTCTAATTCATTGGAACTGTGAATTTTTTATATCCCCTAATTATCTATTACACATCTGTAAAAATTTATGAATTCTAATATAACAGTTTACTAACCATCTAGAAGAGGGGCTAAAAAGACATGTTTAATGTTAGTTGTGCTGTAAAATTATATTTTGGTTTTATAACCATTAAGGCTATTATCTATTTATGTATATTTTATATATAAAAATATATATATACA
>NW_016814668.1:538278-546404 GCF_001698545.2 Rhinopithecus bieti | reverse complement strand
ATATATATACATATATATATATATCCATGTACCTATTTTATTTTCTGTTCTCTTTGTAAATAGGGTATATTGCATGGCCTCTATACTCATTTATAGAAAAGATTAAAACTATAAATCATTGCAACCCATACGCTGCCTACTTGAAGCTGAACATCCAGCACAGCATAAGAAATGATGGAGATTTATGATGCTCAGACAGTTCCTCTTACCCAACTTCAAGAAGATAAAGGGAAGGGGAAGATATCCAATTAACTCAGTGTCCGTAGACAATACTTATATAAACAGATGGGATCAGCTACCTGGAGGATAAAACCTCTGGGACTGGAAGAAGAGTGCATGAGAAGAGGTAGGAATGTATAGATTCTTGTATCTTCTAAATGTTGAGATCTCAGCTTTGCGTGAGGTCTTGCTGCACATGCCTGCTTTTATGAAACTCTGTCCAACCAATAATCATTCATATTAATTTCCTACTGTTCTAATCTCTAGTACACATTATGTCTTATACCATATTCAACCATATATAACTCTTTTCGCAGGCATATCATGCCTTATTTAATTATGTAAATACAATTTTAAAGCTATTTTGCAATGATCATGATATTTACCTTATTAGTACAGCACACGACATTTTATTTTTTCTATTTGCTAGTTTTGTTGTTTCTTGCTGAGATTAGGTAACTGCTAATGCAACCCTTTATTCCCTGAGTTCAATATTAGACTATATTATTCTTGCAGGTAGGTGTGGGCTTATGGTTACCCTCTGCCAATGGAATAGAGAAGGAAGTGACTGAGCATAGAGGTTTCACTGCAGTAAGCTATCTTTAATCAACACGACATAGTTATTTTCTCATATTTCCTCCTTCTTAGGACTTAAATACATTTTGTCTTTGATAATTTTCTCTGTCTCTCTTTCTCCATCTTTTTCTTCCTCTGTCCCTTTCTCTATCTTAGCATTATCTGCCTCAACCACTCTGAATTTTAAAAATTTCTTTATATACTGGTATCTAATTAGGAGCATATGCCATTGGTGTAGACACAAAGGAGAAATTTCCCTTTTGCACTTTGAAGGTTTACTGAAAATAACTGGCAAAAGGCAGATTGATGCACATACGCCTGTATCAATGAGCATGGAGGGCGAATTACCTCAATGCCCAGTGTGGTACAGATGCTTGTATACCATTATTCTTAGAGGGAAGGGAGATGAGGAAGTGTGAACGATTTTAGCAGGGTAGTAATAATGTTTAGGGGGTTTGATGGGCTTGAATAACTTTCAGCGGCCTGGGATGAAATCTGTTGGGCATGTAGAAGAGACAATAGTTTGTAACAAAGTATGTCCAGGTGTGTTTACAGACTTGAGGCTTTTCACAGGGATATGAATGTAGTTAATGAAAACTCAGGGAAAGGAATGGAGGTAATTGTTTTCTTTTTGGTGGGTCCAGACATTAGTCAGATAAAAGAACTGCAGAGAAAAGTTTCATCTTGCGCTTTGGGAGAGACAGAGGATTGAGAGACAAAGGTGGTGCAGAATGAAGGCCAGAGGGAATTTGAGGCTTTTCCTTCAGTTCGGTATCTTAAGATGTCATTGGTTGGGCGATTATTAGTTTCTGAGCCCCAACACTGGAAAACTAAAAGGTTAAGTTCTTTCATAAGAACGTAAGAGAATTTGACCAAAAAGGACTGGCCAAGAGGAGTGCTACAAACTTTGGTGCAACTAAGCACATAAGTCATAGTAAACTGTACTACATGAACACAAAGACAAGAAAGAGAACATTCTGATGACAACCATGTCCTCTTAAAATTCCGAAAAATACTTGTAATTTCCAAGCATGTCTTTGTCAGTTTTCGGTATATGTATACTCTTGTTAAACAATCTAACCTGCTTATATGGCTTTGAGATTTATATCTTTCAACCACATCATTCCTTAGATTCAAAATTGCATCTTAAATTGCATACGTGGAATGTCCAACTAGATGTCACCTTATCAAAACAACCTTACAGTTCTCAAAATGAAACTCATTGTTCTTTGCTGAAAATGTGCATGTCTATTTAATTATCAATATTGTGTAAAACAATTGTATACATTTTTCAAGACAGATATTTGATTTCTTTCTGTCTCTTACTCCCCACTTACGTAGTTATTGACTGAAAAAGTACAGTTTATACCTCCTTAATCTCTATTTTAACTTTCATCCTAATTGTGCACCTTAGCATATCTTCCTTAATTATTGCTTCTAAAATGATATGATGTGTCAGAAAATCAACACCCAACAACTAAAATTACATTTTATGATGCAAGTTTAACTATGTTTCCCTAGTTAAAACCATTCATTCAACACTTCTCCATCACAATAGTGGTTTAAAAATTTACCCTAAGTAGGATTTTTTGTTTGTTTGTTTGTTTACCAACGAAACCTTAGAAAACAGGCATTATATCAAACAAATAAAATGATATTAAGACAAATGAACTTTAGGTTTAAAACACTCAATACTGAGCTGAGTATGGTGGTTCATGACTGGAATCCTAGCGCTTAGGGAGGCCAAGGTCAGGGAATGGCCTGTGTTCAGGAGTTCGAGACCAGCCACGGTAACATAGCAAGAGACAGTTTCTATAAAAAATAAGGAAATTAGCCGGATGAAGTGGTACGTGCCTGTAGTACATGGTACCTGCCTGTAGTCCTACTAGGGAGGCTGAGGGGAAGAGAAGCTCAGGAGTTCAAGGTTATAGAGACCCACAATTGCGTCACTGCACACCAGCCTGAGCGAGAGTCGGATCCCATCTCTGATAAGTAAATAAATAAATCACTCAATAGCCACAATTTATATTCAAGTATGTTGTAAGCAAAGAGGGATTGCAACAGTCTCCACCATAAGTTGATGATAGCTTCTTTAGTTTATGTAAAACAAAAGTTAGTTCAAGGCAAGCAAAAGAAAATAAATTAATTTGATTTAAATTCAGTTACATATGAAGTCACAAAATAGACATAATTTATGAACTATTACCATTTACCACATTTAAAAATGTTTATTGCACTCCACAGTTGTATATAACATACTTTTCAAACCTTGATGCTTATACTAGCATACAGTTTTTCATTTCAACATGGAAAATAGATGTTCAGTTTTATTATAACTTGACAATTGGAGAGTTATGACTTTGTATAGATGTCAGGAAAAGAAAATGTAAGACCTGTTAGTAATTATAGAGTACATTTATTATAATTTGGTCATTTTGCTTCAGCCTGATAAATTGTATTATTCATCTATTGTGTTAGGTTGCAAATATTCTGGATTGTTTCAGCATTGTTAATAACTTAGAAAATAAATATAAAGTATTTGAATAAACAAAGTACTTCTAAGGTTCATATCATTTGTTTTGAAATTTCCTATTTATTAAGACAGTTTTCCCTCTGACAGCTTGATATTTCTGAGATTTCTCTAGCAACAGAATTATATATACACATATAATTTCTATTAGGGCTTAATATATAGGCATGTATATATTCTATAGAACTTATATATGTATATTCTACAGGGCATATATATATGTAGTTCTATAGGCCTTAAGGACCACACGTACAGGAGACATCTATTGCTTAATATAAAGCCGAGACTCTGTCTCTTGGTAGAGATAGGCGATCAGAGAGGGGACACACAATCAAGTATCATTTTACTCTCCTAAAAACAGGGTGTAATTAACCATTATTTAGGTTCAGTGAAAACAGCTTATTTTAAAATTTCAACAATTAGACTGGCATCATGTCTTTATTGTGATTTTTTGTTGGAAGTTTCATCAACCCTAGTAAAATAATTGACTCATCACTGATTGTAAGAAGTAGCCTAGAGCAGAAGGCAAAGTAAGGAGTCCAAGGTCTCCAATCTGGTTCTACTTTTTCTTTGTTGTTTCATAATACGTGAAAAGCCTACATCTCTGAAATTCAATTTAATTCTCTGAAAATAGAGATAATGGTATCTACCTCAGGGGAAGCGGTTAGGAGTAGGATTAATTCAGGTAGTGTCTATCATATCTGTGGATAAACTAAGTACATAATACATTATAAATATTTTTATTTTTATGGTTTTACAAATTTAGCCATCATGGAATAATTGAAATGGAAAGAACTTAAATTTATATATGATGCCAATATGAGAAATGTAATATTTCAGATATAAAGTAACAGTCAATCTCTTTATACAGTCTTATGATGTCAGGAAACAGATATTTGAATAAATTTTCCACACCATACATTACAAGAAAATATGAAGCAAGATCTATCAAATGACTCATAATAGTTTCCACTCATGGAATATTATAGATGTGACTGAATTTCTTAAATAAAAATTATGACATCTGGTCATCCTGATTTTTAAAAATGTGGCAAGATAAACTACTTATTGTAAATACAGGAGCACAAAATTATTTTGTTGTTGTTGTTGTCGTTGAAAGTGACATTTGAAGGCAGGTAGATTTTAGTGAAAACATGATTAGTAAAGTAGTTTCTTCCCAGGCCAGAGTAAGAGAATGCCACAGATTCCAACTCTTAATGACATGCTTTCTAAGGTATAAAAATAAAGTATAAGATAAACCTTCATAGGTACTCTGGGTTTTATATGATCTTAAATTCGATACTATAAAATGTGAACTTTAGAAAAATGTTAATCCATATTACAGAGTTTCTGTCATGTCATAGCAACAACATTGTTCAATTATCACTCATTCCTAAATCCCCATATTGGAAGCTGTCAGTTGTATGTACCAACACTTCAAAGAGATTGAGAAGTGGCCAGGATCTAGAATATGCAGTGATGATATGTAAAATTAACATGTATAGACTAATTGTGAGAAGAATGAAAGCCGTTTAAGGTTTACCCTTTGGTGACTATGCCCATCTCAAGCTGGAGTTGCTGTCTGTTCCAGTTTACAGTCACAATGGAGCAAGGAGTAACAAGAGACACACACATGAGCGACCAGATCCCACATCCGTATCCCAGCCTGTGATGGCTCATATTGAGTGTCAACTTGATTGGATTGAAATATGCAAAGCATTGTTCCTGGGTGTGTCTGTGAGGGTGTTGCCAAAGAGATTAACATTTGAGTCACTGGACTAAGAGAGGCAGATGCACCCTCAGTCTGGATTTGCACCATCTAATCAGCTGTCAGTATGGCTAGAATAAAGCAGGCAGAAGAAAGTGGAAACAGCAGACTTGCTGAGTCTTCTAGCCTTCATCTTTCTCTCGCTCTGGATGCTTCCTGCCCTTGAACATCAGATCATCAGACTCGAAGTTCTTCAGCTTTTGGACTCTTGGATTTACACCCGTGATTTACCAGGGGCTCTTGGGCCTTTGGCCACAGACTGAAGGCTGCACTGTCAGCTTCCCTACTTTTGAGGTTTTGGGACTGGGACTGGCTTCCTTGTTCTTCAGCTTGCAGACAGCCTATTGTGGAACTTCACCTTGTGATCGATCTGGTGAATCAATATTCGTTAATAAACTCCCCATTCATATAGATATATATATCTCCCATTAGTTCTGTCGCTCTACAGAACCCTCATACACTGCCTTTATTGTGTAATAACAACACTCCTCCTGATAACCAAGCTCAGAAACAGACCAATGAGATGACTTCTTGTATTGTTTATCTATTACTGCATAGCAAATAACCATAAAACCTTGTGACTTAAAATAACAAACACTATTTCACACTTTCACACAGGTTCTGAGCTTCAGAAACCCAGAAGCAACCTATTTGGTGGTTCTGGCTAATGCTACCTGTGAGGTTGTGGCAAGATACAGCCAATGTCTGCAGGAATTTGAAAGTTTGACTAGGCAGGAGGATCTACTTTCAAACTCACTCCTGTAGCTATTAGCAAGAAGCTTCAGTTCCTTCAAATGGCTCCTCATGATAGGATGTCTGTACTCCCTCACAATGAATAATCTGAGACACAGGGAGGGAGGGAGAAAGAGAGAGAGAGAGAGAGAGAGAGAGAGAGAGAGAGAGAGAGAGAGAGAGAGAGAACTGAAGTTGTAGTGCCTTTTTAAAATAAACTAGACTGAATTTTCACACTACTGCTTTCTCTTTAAGATAAAAGATATAGTAGTCAAAGATTTAACTAAATTATCATAATTCTTATCAGCAATAGTGTTTCCTTATATAGTGTAATAAATAAAAACAATCACCTACATAGTATTCTTGCCAAAATATTTATGCTGAATCTCTTCGTAGGTAAGTATCAGACAAATCCAAAATATGAGACATGTGCCAAGATAATTGATCTGACTTCTTAAATATAATAAAGTCATTAGAGTTTAGAGACTTACTGTATCCCAATGAAATATGCAAACATTGACTAGATTCTGGTTTGGAAAAAGAGGGCTATGGAAGAAATTCTTGGGAAAACTGACAAAATGTGAAGGTTTTGAAAATGGATTGAATAGGTAATTTTATAAAACTAGTATTGATTTCTAAGATGTGATGATGGTATTGTGGCTATATTGGAGAACGTCTTTATTGTTAGAAGATACGTAATGAAGTATTTAATGATAATGTGTAAAGAAGGCTGAAGCTTTAAAAGAATTAAAGAAAATAATGAAAGAGAGAGAGAGAGAAAGGGGAAGGAAGGGAGGGAGAGAGAGAAGGAAAGTCAGAGGGGGAGAGAGAGAACAAATGTGGCAAATGTGGAATTATGTTACTTGGTAAATCTAGGTAAAGAGCAACAATATAGCGACGTTCGTTGATCTTTTCTTCCTAAGATTCTCCATATTCTTGTTACACTCCTCTTCCAGCTTCCTTTAATGTTAACATCTTACATAATCATTGGGTATTTGTCAAAGCTAAGAATTAAAAATTGGTGTAATACTATTACTAAATCACAGCTTTTATGTGAGTTTCACCATATTTTTCACTAATGTTCTCCTTCTATTCTAGGCTTTAATCCAGAATATCGTATATCATTTAGTTGTCATGTCTTTTTAGTTTCCTTTAATCTGTGACCATTTCTCAGCCTGCCTTGTTTGTTGTAACCTTAACATATTAAAAGCGTCACAGTACTCCTCAAACTACTACAATAGTTTCTCATTGTGTGTCTCTAGTGTATTGTATTTTACATATTTATATGTCACGTTTGCCAAGTTATGGGCTTGATGCCAACTACTCTCAATCAAATACTGCACTTCAAACATAGCCTCATTCATGTCCACTCCTGGGCTTATGTACACCAAAGAGATAAATTATTGAATCACAAAGCTTAAGTGTACATTTTTATTTTTTAAATATTTGTTTTATTTCAATAGCTATGGGGGTACAAATGGTTTTAAGTTACATAAATGAATTGCAAAGTGGTAGGAGTCTGAGGTTTTAATGCACCCGTCACATGAATAGTGTACATTGTACCTGATAGGTAGATTTTTATCCCTCATCACCCTCCTACCCTTCCCCTTCTGAGTCCCCAAAGTCCATTATATCACTCTACATGCCTTTGTGCTTCCGTAACTTAGTTCTCACTTATAAATGAGAACATATGGTATTCTGTTTTCCCTTCCTGAGGTACCTTACTTAGAATAATGGCTTCCAACTCCATCCAAGTTGCTGCAAAATACATTATTTTGTTCTTTTTTATGGCTGAGTAGTATTCCATGGTGTATATATACCACATTTTCTTTATTCACTCATTGGTTCATGAGCACATAGATTCGTTCCATATATTTGCAACTGTAAAGCGTGCCACAGTAAATATATGCATGCAGGTGTCTTTTTATATAATCACTTCTTTTTCTATGGGTGGGTACCTAGTAGTGGGATTGCTATATTGAATGATAGATCAAACTTTTAGTTCTTAAATAAATCTCCACACTGGCTGGGTGCAGTGGCTCATGCCTGTAATCCCAGCACTTCCGGAGGCCCACGCGGGTGGATCACAAGGTCAGGAGATTGAGATCATCCTGGCTAACACGGTGAAACCTCCTCTCTACTAAAAATACACAAAATTAGCCGGGCGTGGTGGCAGGCACCTGTAGTCCCAGCTACTCGGGAGGCTGAGGCAGGAGAATGGCATGAACCCGGGAGGCAGAGCTTGCAGTGAGCCAAGATTGCCCCACTGCACTCCAGCCTGGGTGACAGAGTGAGAATCTG
>NW_016814668.1:533249-538232 GCF_001698545.2 Rhinopithecus bieti | reverse complement strand
AAAATCTTGGGCTGGGCACAGTGGCTCATGCCTGTAATCCCAGCATTTCGGGAGGCCCACGCGGGTGGATCACAAGGTCAGGAGATTGAGATCATCCTGGCTAACACGGTGAAACCTCCTCTCTACTAAAATACACAAAATTAGCCGGGCGTGGTGGCAGGCACCTGTAGTCCCAGCTACGCGGGAGGCTGAGGCAGGAGAATGGCATGAACCCAGGAGGAGGAGCTTGCAGTGAGCCAAGATGCACCACTGCACTCCAGCCTGGGTGACAGAGCGAGACTCTGTTTCAAAAAAAAAAAAAAAAAAGAAAGAAATCTCTATACTATTTTTCATGAAGGCTGTATTAATGTACATTCCCACCATCAGGATATAAACACTGACTTTTCACCACATCCTTGCCCGCATCTATTGTTTTTTGACATTTTAATAATGGACATTCTTTCAGGAATAAGTGTTATCTCAATATGGTTTTAGTTTGCATTTCCCTGATGATTAGTGATGTTGAGCATTTTTTCAGGTTTTGGCCATTTTTGTATTTTCTTTCGAGAAATTATATTCATGTCATTTTCCTTTTTTGGTTGGGATTCTTGTTTTTTTTATTGCTGATTTGTTTGTGATCCTTATAGATTCTGGATATTAGTCCTTTGTTGGATGTATATTTTGCAAATATTTTCTCCCATTCTGTGGGTTATCTGTTTACTCTGATGATTGTTTCTTTTGTTAGAGAAGCTTTTTAGTTTAATTAGGTCCCATTTATTTATTTTGGTTTTATTTGCATCTGCTTTTGGGGTCTTAGTCATGAATTCTTTGTCTAGGTCAATGTCCAGAAGAATTTATCCTAGGTTATCTTTAGAATTTTTATGGCTTCAGGTCTTAGATTGAAATCTTTGATCCATTTTGAGTTGATTTTAATATAAGATGTGGCTTTCAGGCCACAACCCTCCCGATCTAGCAGCAAAGCCCCAACTTCTGTGCTAGTCACTGCAGCACACTTCCCACTCGCTTCACCTTTTTGCCACAGTATCTTGATTCAGATCTATGATAAACTAAATGCGAATTCTGGCAATTTTGCTTATTTCCATGAAAAGTTTTACTTAGTAATTAAAGAGCACTTGGCAAGGCCACAGAGAGAGAAAACAGCCTATCTACAACTTTTCCTTTTTCTTTTTTTCTTTCCTCATATTTCTTTCCATTTGTTTCTTAGTCTCTTCCTCTCCACTTGATCTTAGAAACTACAGAAATAAAATATCTGTAACTGAAGATGGATTCTCCTTTCCCTGAAAACTTTGACATCAGTGTCTTCCCAGGTACTGGAAGAGTTACTTTCCAGCAAAAAATACCATTTAGTAGAGCAGCTTTGCCCTTAAAAGGATTTCTGCTGCCAGGGGTTAATGAAATAATGGTATTGGCATCCCATAGCTCTTTTTAAATGTATTAATACAAACCATTGTCATGTTAATAGATAGCCTCGTATTTACTGTTTATTATTTGCTGGGAAAAATTATTTTTTCCTACTAATCTTTTAACATAGAGCAGAACTATATAAGTTGTTGTTTACTTGAAGATTTTTTGTGTTATATTTCTTGGGTTTTGATGTCAATTTCATAAAATAAATTGGATAGCTATCTTCAGTTCTCCATGTTGTGCAAGAGTTTATATAGTATCTTCTCCTCAAGAGGTTAAAGTATCCTAATGTTACTGCTGGAAGATAGAGTGACTGTTTTATACATATCTAAGATAAACATCATGGAACTATATTACTATATAAATATAATTTCAATATCAAATTTAGTTTCTCTATACACATGTTTACTGTTTCTTCCCAGATAAAATAGATTTTCCTCAGGAAATGGCTCATTTCACCCAGATTTAATAAGTTATTTACATGCAATTATATAGTGTGTTTTTTCAAAAAAAATTCTTCTTATGCATTATTAAGCTTTTTATATTTAATTTACATATCTCCTTTAAAATGTCATTATATTTTAAATAAATAATTTAATGCATTTAAAATTTACTTACAAATACACACAATTTGACACAAATGCAAAATGTGATCCTATACGTACAGTTTTCCATTCCCTTTTTGTACTTGATTCTGTTATCAACTTTGACTAATGTCTCACAAAGAAAATGAAAACAATTCATCTACTTTTAAAAATGATCAGAATAATACTATATGTGTGTGAGAAATACATATACACATCTACAGAGTTATGTATCATATAGCTGAAATTAATTACTTTATTGGCTAAATAATATTTATTATGTACCATAATTTCGTTATCGCCCTGTTGATAAGGCAACATGAAATACGCACCACTTTACAGATGCTTTATTTATCTTTTCTCCTATTTGGTTACTTTTGAAGTAGGAAAAGTTACTTATCTGTATATGTAATTAATTCTGTATTAATAAGTTCAACTTTTATTTCTAGTCACTCTCTCTGCTTTTTAAACTTTATTTCTATGGTTCATTTTCAAATTTCTTAAGATGCCCACTTAGGTATTTTATTTTCACAATGAAGGCATCTGGTGTTAAGCATTTTCTTCCAAGAATAGATTTTTTTCCTCCATCCTGATATTTTTTTCAATCAACACTCTCATTTTTGTTCTCACTAATATATGATATTCTCTTTGAATCGGGCATTATCAAGATTTACTTATATAATTTTAAAAAGTTATTTTGTTCTTCTTTTTTTAAAAGGAGTGTCTCATTTTATTGAATAATACTAACGTGTTTTACCATTGTAGATTGCTTGTCTCCTTTGCCTGAGTTCAAAAATATTCCCCAGATATGATACATTTATATCTTTTCCCTTTGTTCTGCCTAGAAATAGGTGAATGGTTTCAATCTGCAAAATTTTATTTCTTCAGCTTATGAAAATATTCCTCCCTTATAAGTTTTTTATTGCCTTTCTTTCATGTATTACTAATGATTCACAATATAGCCTCAGAATCTTATATGCTTGGCCTCATGATTTCAATTTTTATTTCTTTGCATATTTGTTCTGTGTATTCAAATATGCCTGTTACCTGATTTTCTGGCTACTCACTTGGTTTTTAATAGTAATCATTCTGTTCTTCAGTTCATCTGAATTTAGTAATTAATGTGACAGAAAATTATAAGGGCTCATTCAATGTATATTTTCTCCTTTCTTACGAATAAATATCTCATATAATTTGGTAATATAACCAACTAAAATGTTCGCTTTCCTAGATACTCTTGCATTTGGTGGTGGCTAAAGAGCTCAGCTCTGACCAATAAAGTTGAAGTAGAGATTGCTGGATTTGGGAGCTGTCCAGGAACTTTTTAAAAGAGGTTCAAACTTATCTGCCATGCTCCTTTCATTCTTTGGCCTTCCTATCTTGTACCCAGCTGACAGTGGATAGGATGCTTGCTTATTAATGCAGGAATTAGGACAGTGAAGACAAAAGTTATAAATTAAAGAGTATGGGTCAGACAAAAAGGATAAGCTGGTGACATTTATGTTATTCCATAATCACTGCACCATTCTTTGTTTATCTAATTCACGACTTTTCATTGTGTAAAAAAATCATTTCATGTTAAACCACTGTAAACCAAATATTCTATTAATTTCAGCTGATTACATTTCTAACTTACACAATTAGACATATTGTTTTGGTTTTGTTTTCTGTATCAGAAAGGTGTGTATGTGTGTGTAAAGGGTGTCCCAATTTATGTTATTAATCACTTTAATCTTTTTAATTTAAGTTTTACATGTGTGCCCAAAGTATTCTATTATTCTGAGCATGTATTCTGATTGAAATCTGCTGTTTTCCTCCCTCTGCACTCTGGACCTTTCAATGGCTGTGCTTTTTCTCTTCTGGTTCATTGCTGCTGGGGTCGAGTGATAGCAGTGCCTTTAAGGACTAGGATATCTCAGGAAATAGAAGCTGATGCAGCGGATGGCAATGCATTTGTGGTGCCGGAGCAGCAAAGTCTCCAGGCTCCTGCTGCAGATCCTCTGATTTCTGCTGTCCAGGCTCTGCATTCTCTTTCCCTCAAGGGCAATGAGACTCAAAGTGCTCCTTCAGCTCTTTCTTTTCTTTTGGGTGTCTGAATGACCTGGCAAAGTCGTGCAAGTCTAGTGATGAATTTTCATCCTTTGGGAGTTCACAGGTTTTTGAAGTACAATTTCATTTCATGATTTGCTGCCTGATGCTAATTTTCTATCACTTTCCTGGTTGTAAGGAAAAGAAACCTTGGATCACCTATTTTTACAAAAAGCACAGCAAAGCATCATATAAACTGCACATAAGCTGTATTATTTGTCTATGGTTGCCAGTGGCCTCTGCAAATGCAGAGACAAATGACTTGAAGTTGGAGTGGAAGGGAAGAAAGGCACTGATTTTTTTTTATTTGTTTTGGTTTTGGTTATTAATGTTTTAGAATAATTTTGGATTTTAAAACAATCTCACTATTTTCCTTTTACAAACTTTTGCTTTGTTTCACCTTTATCTGAATTATTTAATTCTTCACTTTCCCTAGTGCTTCTTTGGTTTTTTTTGGTGTTTGTTTGTTTGTTTGTTTGTTTGTTTTTGTGGGCTGTGTGATCATTTCTTTTTTTTTATTTTTTATTTTTTATTTTTATTTTTTACACTTTAAGTTCTAGGGTACATGTGCATAATGTGCCAGTTTGTTACATATGTATACTTGTGCCATGTTGGTGTGCTGCACTCATCAACTCGTCAGCACCCATCAACTCGTCATTTACATCAGGTATAACTCCCAATGCAATCCCTCCCCCCCTCCCCTACCCGTGATAGGCCCCAGTGTGTGATGTTCCCCTTCTTGAGTCCAAGTGATCTCCTTGTTCAGTTACCACCTATGAGTGAGAACATGCGGTGTTTGGTTTTCTGTTCTTGTGATAGTTTGCTGAGAATGATGGTTTCCAGCTGCATCCATGTCCCTACAAAGGACTCAAACTCATCCTTTTTTATGGCTGCATAGTATTCCATG
>NW_016814668.1:527278-531805 GCF_001698545.2 Rhinopithecus bieti | reverse complement strand
TGGAGCTGTTCCTATTCAGCCATCTTGCTCCGCCCCCCAATGCTTGCTTCTTTGTTAAAGACAATCTTTTTGAGCATTATGCTTAGCTCATTTCTTTAAACTGTTTCTCATTAAAAATCAAACCTTTTACTTATTAAAGTATTGACATACTCTGTCATAATATTTGGCCCATCTTTAACTCTTTATTGTTATTCAAAATTTCATTTAAAATTTTATTGTAGAGATATTTCTGTATAAACATTACAAATGATTCCTTGTTATTATCAAAAATATGGCCAACATAATTTTCACACTTTAGAATTAGTGAGTCTTTTCAGCCAAGTTAGGGTATCTTTTCCCCCACATATAACATGGGTATTTATAATAAAGTGATAACCCCTCTAAAAGCTTTAATGCATATTAATACAAATATTAATGTATTTACAATACAATATATATCTTTTTCACATATTTTATGGGTGTAACCTTTCATTAATTTATTTTTCTACTTAGCTTTTATTTGGTACACTTTGATACTACATTAAGCAATGAACAAGAATTTAAAACGATTTGGCTTGCAACATTGAGTGATGATTTTGCAATTGTAATATGATCCAATTCATTTTGGCTAATGCTTCTTGCTTTAACTTTTTCCTGGTTGCTAATAGCATCTCCATGGTCAATTGCTTTCTGTTTTTTCATGCACAATAAACTTTTACCCATTCTTTGCTTTGAAATGTTTCTAAGTCATTTTTGTAGGTGTTTTAAAATTTGATGTAGTTTTGTAATTCTTCCTGACAATATTTGTTTCTGAACAAACAGAATAGTTTAAAGCAATTTCCTTCACTGTTATCACTGTTATGTGTAGCTTTAAGTCTGTCACTTTGTTTTATGTTCTCGGTTTTGTTTTTCCTATTTCTTTTTGGTTGCCTTTGTTTCCTGTCATTTGCAATGCAAGATATATATGTTTGTTTTAGTCTTCTACTGTAATGTAAAAGTCATCATTCTTTTAATTCTACCAGTGGGTTTCTATAATTTTCACAATAATATTTCATTATTATTTTTTGAAATAAAATCAAAACCGATAACTTTTGTTTTGTTTTCCAAGTCCAACCTATGTTGTCTTTGCAAAATTAACTGTATTTAAGGACATCTCTTTCTTATTAGAATCAGTATGGTATTTGTGCTATTTAGTAGCATTTATGTTAAATTTTATGACATTCACAATATTGATTTCACTTAGTGTTTTATGTTTATTGTCTGATATTCTTTCATACAGAGATATCTTCATTGTTTTTAATTTATTTTTATTAATAACTTCTAAGGTTTAAGTATGTATTCAATGTGTTTTTTCTCAAAAGTGTATATTAGTAATACATTATCTAAAACTTTTCGGAAAGTTTCCAACTATAGAAAAAGCTATAGAGCTAAAGAAAATTTTGTTATGTAGAGAATTTTTGAGAAATAATATTTTAATTTCAGAATTTACTAGAAACTGCTCTATGGTTTTCTGATGCCTAACACTGCAGAGAAGTTGCAGTTTTATTTTTAAATATATGTATGTGTGCATGTATACACAAACTATATGTTTTTATGTATATAGGTATGTATACGATATATAAATGTTTGTATTATTTTAATACAAACATAACTTCTATTCAATATATTCATATATAATACTTTCTATAGTATATATTCATATATATGTATGTTTGTATGCTTTATTTTTAATAATTTGTCAAGGCATGTATGGTGGTTTTTTTCCTTTATGTCATTTACTTAAAATGTGATGATCAGTTCTTTTAAATTTAGATGATTTTTTCTTTATCTCCCATTGTTTTGGTTTATATTTTTATTTGTTAATGAACCTATATTTATTCCTGATCTATTTGATCTACTTTTGTTTCAGTGTAATTTTAATCAGCAATTTTGACCCATAATGAATATACAATAAAATTATCAATTATAATTGTATTATTTGATGTGTTTTGACAACTGTATCTGGTTTTGTAGTCCAACTACAATCATAACATAGAACAAGAGTGTACAATTTATTTGCTGTTGAACTTCTACATACTTTATTCATATCAGCTATTTATCTGTCATAGTTAATGGATTTAAACTTTTATTTTCATTATGGCATAATTTCACACACGTTTTTTGAGCATGAAGTTTTTTATAGTATAGTTTTTACTTTCCATCTCCCCCAGTATTAATGGTAAATCTCTGCTATAGATTTAATTTCCTTGCAACTTTTTCTCACAGTCTTTTGTGATTTCTGATAGTCTTCTGTCTTTCCTTGTTCAACTTGAGACTGCTTCTTTTCTTGCAGGCTAACCTCTGCTTACTAGGTAAGCTTACCAGGTAAGCTGAACAAGTATTTTCAGGTGAGAGTAAGCTGTATTTGTTCCCCCACCCATTCTGTCACTTGTACTCACTATCAATGAGTAATACATTAAAATATGGGAGCAGAAATGGAAATAATGTTTTGATGCAAATGAATTATTTGAAGAAACTAAATAAAATTAAATAAAAATACTGGAGAATAGTTGTGGGGATATTTATTTTAAAAATCTACAAAGACGATGCATGTAGATTTATTTATATTCTAGTATAACTTTAAAGAATAAAATAAAATTTTAGTTAAGATTTACAGAAGAAAAAACAGACCAAACTCTAATTCTATGACCCATGTTCAATGAAAAGCCCTTGTTCTAATAGAAAAAATGGGTAGATAAGTGTGTATGTATTTTAAATTAAAATGTTGTGTTGCATACAATATTATTTGATTCCTCAGTTATCCAGTCTTTTCAATTAATGGACCTAGTACTGTCCTTGAATGAACTGAATAAGAGGTGTTCTAGTATAATTGATTAGTTTTCTTTGAGAAAATTGCTGTCCAGACTCATTATGTCTCAGAGAATACTCAGTCTTATCTTACCAGCTCCAATGTGTTTTTCATGTGGAGAAGGTTTCTAACCTGTAAATTCTCTTTCTCTAAGTCATATTGCACCGTAGTAAATGTTTGCAACAAAAAAGCTTCATCCCTATTCCTAACTTTCTTCCCTCCCCTAAGTCATCACAGTATTCTGCTGTGTTGTTTTCAACAGCTTTGGAACAGGAATATATGAAATAACATTAAAATTTAAAAAAAATCTCTGAATCATATCACTGTTGAGATGGACTAGCAATATTGAAAGCTGTTGGTGAATTGTCATCTGTGAGATGAAATGTAATTTCTTGATCTGAACTGTTTTGATATTAATTTCTCATATTAAAATGAGTATTTTGTGCTCAAAACATTCACTAATTATCATTTTAGCTATTAAAATGACACAACTAAAGAAGAAAAGCCCAGAAATCATTGTTTATACTGTTAGGATATGGAATTAAAATTTGCAGGTCATCTTGCTTGAAAATATAATACTTTCTAAACATGTCATAAAATTGAGAAACTAAATATATTTTATTTTTAAAATCTCTATTTCATGTTTAAAAAGGACAAGTGGAAGAATAGGTTATCCTCTGTATGGTATAATATCTTAAATTTGAAAGATCTTACTTTAAGTTATAATTTATATAGAATGAAATACTAGCATCTTAAGTATACCATTTAATCAGCTTTGATGAATCATATGTTGAAGTTACATTCAACTCACTTTGATGAATGATAGGAAGAAACCTAACATTTTTCATGCCTCTTCCTATACAATTCTCCTCCTAGATAATTTCACAATATGTTAATTTTGCCTATTCTTCAATTTCATATTAATAGGATAAAAGAGCCTATATATTTCTGTGTTCTATTTCTTTCACTAAACATACATCATGTATGTCTTTTCATTTTGTCTGTTTCTTTTTATTAAGGCATATATTAAATACTACACGCTTTCTCCATTCTCATGTTGATGGACATTTGGGATCTCTCAAGTCTTGGACCAGTATAAATAAAGTTTTTTTGAACATTTTTGTATATGGTTTCTAGTGGACCTGTGTCTTTCTTTCCTTGGTTATACACTTAACAGCAGAATTTCTGAATTGGTTTTAACTTATTAAGTTAGTGACAATGAGCTTTCCAAGATGATTGTTCATTTTGCGGTAGCAATAAAGCCTTCTCACCAACGTCCAGAACCTCATCCCTGGAACTTGTGAATAATCACTTGATATGGAAAATAGGACATTACAGATATTAGTAATGTTATGTATCTTGAGATACATTATTTAGTATTATTTAAGTGGACACAGTCTATTTATAAGAGTCCTGGCCGGGCGCGGTGGCTCAAGCCTGTAATCCCAGCACTTTGGGAGGCCGAGACGGGCGGATCATGAGGTCAGGAGATCGAGACCATCCTGGCTAATACGATGAAACCCCGTCTCTACTAAAAAATACAAAAAACTAGCCGGGCGACGAGGCGGGCGCCTGTAGTCCCAGCTACTCGGGAGGCTGAGACAGGAGAATGGCGTGAACCCGGGAGGCGGAGCTTGCAGTGAGCTGAGAGCCGGCCACTGCACTCCAGCCTGGGCGGCAGAGCAAGACTCCGTCTCAAA
>NW_016814668.1:521853-527106 GCF_001698545.2 Rhinopithecus bieti | reverse complement strand
AAAAAAAAAAAAAAAAAAAAAAAAAGAGTCCTTAAAAGTGGAAGAGAAAGGCAGAGAGTGGGTAAGAAATGTAACCATATAAGGAGAGGGAGGACAGGTTAGAAACATGAGAGGAACTTTTGCCATTGTTGCTGAACTTGAAGATGGAAGAAGGGAGCCACAGGCAAGGAATGTGGATGGCTTCCAGAAGCTAAGAAAAGCTCTTAGCTCATACCCAACAACAACAACAAAAAATGGTGACCTCAGTCTTAAACCACATCGAATTGAATTCTGCCAACAATGTGAATAAAAAATGAAATAGATTTTCCCCTAAGTCCTCCAGAAAGTAACACAGCCCTGATAAAACATTGATTTTAGTTCAGTGAGTCCCATGTCAGGGCTCTGACCTATACAACTATAAGATTAATTTGTGCTATTTTAAGCCACCAGAAGTACTAATTTATTATAGAAGCATAGAAAAATAATAATTAATTTTACCACCCCACCAATGACGTATAAGAGATCCAGCTGCTACAGTCTCTCCAACATTTGATGGTGTCCTTCTGTGTAATTGTAGTTGTTCAAGTAGATGTATAGTAGTATCTCATTTTAACTTAAATTTACATTTTCCTCATGTATAATGATGTTGATGTTATTTGCCATTTGTCTTTTTGGGAGGTGTCTATTCAAACTTCACATCTTTTTATTAGATGGCTAGTATTTGTTTTACCACTTTATAGTAATTCTGTAAATTTTGTGAATTCAAGTTATTTATCAATTATGTGTTTTGAAAACATTTTCCCCAGGCTGTGGATTTTCTTTCACTTTTCACAACAGAACTTTTAGGAGAGTCGTGTCAAATAAAAGTAAATCCAGATTTAGATAAGGATAAACTATTCACATAAAAGACTATTGCAATAGGGAGAATACTCTGATCTCAGAAATCTGCAAGGATCTCAAAGTCTGTCAGAAAAGAGTTTTTTTTTTTGTTTGTTTGTTTGTTTGTTTGGTTTTTTTTTTGGAGGAATAAGCAGTAAGAAAGGAGAAGTTAGGCAAATTAGAGAAAATGGTCAGCCATGTCTGAAAAAAATGTGTTGTTCGTGTTCAGCAAATTCTTGAGATAAGTTAATAAGGGGCCATGTTTCCCTTAGTGTTTTCTTAGGCTGGAGGCAAGCCGCGTTCAGAGGCCCATAGGGAGGAGAAAGCCTGACTGAATTTGAGTCATGACAAAACAGACGGGTAAGAAGTGGGCAGTTGTGAGTGCTTGACCAGTAGAAGATAATGTTTCCTTCTAGTAACTATTGTTTTATTCATGTTTAATAGTTAGGTCTCTGATCCATATTATATTGATGACATGATTGTTAGGGATCGAGTTTTTTTTTTTTTTAGGGGGAAACGTTGTCAAAATAGATTGATCCATATTTTGTGGTTAATTCTGGACTCCTCATTCTGACTTCCTTCTATTCTTTCTTCTGTAACACAAAATCTTTATTACTACAACTTAAAAATAAATCTTGACTGCAGTTACTGCAAGTACTGCATTTTTGTTTTTAAGATTATTTTAGCTAATATAGGTTATTTCCTTCTCCAAATAAATTTTCTAAGAAACTTCTAAATTTCTACAAAATACCTGCTGCCTGGAATGAGATTGCACTCAATCTATAGATAAACTTGAGGAAAATTGACATTTTAACTATACTAAATATTCCAGTCAATGGTCTATTGCATATTTCACAATTTATTTAAATCTTGTATTGATCTTATTCACAGTTTTGAGAAGAAAGCATTCAATATTTCATGATAGTCTGTGATATCAACTTGAGGTTTTCATAAATACCATTTTCAGATTAGGGAAGTTTATTTTCATTGAGGTTTACTGAACGTTTTATATTACAAATGTGTGTTGCATTTTGCCAAAACTTTGTCTGAAAATTAAGATTATATGTGTTTTCTTCCTTTATCTCTTAATGTGGTTTATAAAATGGATTTCCCTTCATATATAAACTAACTTTGATCCTGTAGGAAACCTTATTTGATTATAATGTATTATGCTTTTTTAAATATTGCTAGATATAATTTGCTGATAATCTATGTTCGTGAGAGATATTGGTTTGTAAATTTTTAATTGTAAAATCTTTGTTTATTTTTGCACCAAGATAAGTGACCCAATAAAACAAGTTGGAATTGACTCTCCTTCTCAGTTGGTATTGTGTTCCCATTATATGTTTGATGCAATTAACCGTTTTTATTATCTGTGCCTTTTAGTTACCTGTGTGAGAACTTGTTAAACTAAAAATTCATTTTCTCTAATGTCTCTGTTTCTATTGAATACTTTATCTTTTGATGGTAAATCACATTTTCTCACTTTATTGTATGTATTATCTATACATATATATACACATACATATACACACACAGTTGTGTGTATATGTAAATGAATGCCACACATAGAATACAAGTATAATACAAATAGATATTCTGCTGCTTCTCTCACTGCGCATGGTCAATATATTGTATAAATTCAGTGTTTTGACTATAGCCAGGTTTCTATTGATTTTCCCTGCTCACTCTCATACTTTGGGATTGCCAGTACATTAGCGACAAAGAAGAGGTTTTTCATGTCCAATGGCCTGCCCTAATGTTTCTCATGGTAGGTAGGTGCAGATTTCTATTGTGTTTGGGCCTCCAAGGAATTCTAAGTTATCACACCAGCTATATTTATACTTTAAGTTAATTTCTTAAAATTTTATCTATTTTTAAAATTCACTTCCATGGTTACCATATGCTCCTACAGTTCTTTCAAAGAGGAAATAGTTCATGTGTACTACTCTATTGGAGGAGGTTAAAACCCTTTGGTTGCATATAATTAGATTACCTTGCCATCTGAGGTCGCTGATGGACTGTAAAAAATATGATTTTGTATGCCATTTGAGCTGCTGCTTCTTAGAATTGGAGCAATGTTTTTCTGAGACACTTAATATTCTAACCTAAAACCTCTTGAGGATCATAACATTTTATATAGTTCAAATCTATTTTATAGTGGAGAACATGAAGCCAATAGAGTATGTGACCTGTTTCTGGTGGAATAGCATGTTCCATAACAGCATGCTTCACAACCCAGGTCTCCAAATTTCAACTGAGGGTTCTCATTCTTAGCTAAGATTCGTGTAATGGTGGTTTATTCTGTTCTTTTCCACAACCTATTTGCCTTAATATGAAAAACCCATTTTACTTACTGTACATTCATAGCTACACAGAAATTACAGTACAAAACCTAGGTTTTAACTTTTCACTTCGACCACGCCACCTTGTGTCCTTATGGGAAAAAGTTTGAACAAACAAGTAACCAAGAAGTTGTTTTTTAAAGTCATGTTTTCCTCATAAATCGAGAAAGTATTTGCATTCTTCAAAGAAGGTTGCTTTAAATCCAAAACATCTGGTAATAAATTGCTATACAATCATGTTGTCTCAAGTGATATTGTGGATCTTTTTTGTGCTAAATGTAATTAAGCCAGTCCAAAAGCTGACAGTGCTACTTAAATACTGTAGAAAAGGTATTTCAGTTGCCTTTTAATAAATATTGCCTTAGAATATGAAAATAGAATGTATAATATATGAATAATGAATGTCCAAAAAAGACTTCAATTTCATTTGAAACAAAGATCTATATACATAGGTAATATTTTATGTGTAAGATAGAATAACATGTGTATTTACTCTACATTTAAATAGCTTTAATTTTTGCTTTAATTCTCTAAATCTTCTCTAATCTTCCTCATGGGCTTGCCACCCACTGAAGAGCAAGAGACAACTTAGACTTGCCAAATTAAAATATTTGGTTCCAGTATAATCACTCCCCCTATTAGTTTAATATTTTGTCACTTCAAATTTCATCTGCCTACTAGTTTTGGCTTAACTCTTTTATAGGACTCAGTTTTAAATCAAATTTTCCTTATCTTGTCTTTCTCTTTTTTAAGTTTCCTTCAGTGTAGAAGAGGGAGAATTGCTGTGTTCCTGTAACACTGGGGAGAAAGGAATTCCTAGATGCACCTGCAGGAGAAAGACTGACCTGGTAGAACATCAAAGTGAGGAAAGAAGAAGATATGCACAACAGAGGGGAAGACATTGGCAGAACCTCACTAAACATTGCAGATATCCCTATGTGACTCAGAATCAACACAAGATCCTGCCTGTAAATACTGATGCTGAAAATCAAGAACATTCTTTAAACTGAAACCATCAGAACAAACATGTTTAAAAAGTACAAATGTTATTATTAATGTAAAGCATTTCTAAAATGCTTTTTTAAATGTGAAAAGCAATGAAATTTTAGTTCTGATGCCACCATAAAATAGCTAGGAAGCAGACATTTCTGTCTTTACAACAGTAAAAACAGAACAAACTGAAAATCAGTAAGTTTTGTGGACCTATCAAAAAACTGAGATTGCAGGAAGAGCTGTTACACCCAAATATGAAGAAATAGAAGACTTCAGAGAGACAAAACCAAGATCTGCTTATCAGAAGTAGAAGACATTGGAGACATAAACTGGTAAGAACACTTATATGGCAATGTTAACAGATTCCTGGAATATGAGTATGGACTATCTTGAGAGTGATAATCCCTCAAGAGCTTCAGTATTAGAGGGGCCTGCCACATTTATGTGATTATGTGACTTTACCCATAGTCATCTCACCAGATACTCACATTGAAGATGCCCTTGTAGCTCTGGCAGGGGCAGAGGAAGAGCAATCCTTGTGAATTACCTCCAGACTATGCTCTGTAAAACAGGTTTATTTTTCCAGGAGAAAAGACACTAACATCGTCTTCTAATGTCCACGAGATGATGAATGATGTCCCTTATTTCATTTGTGACATTGACAATATTTCTCTTTTTTATTCTTGGTTAGCCTGGTTAGATGTTTATAAAATTTCCTAAATTTTTCAAAGGTGTAGATTTTGGCTTGTTAATCTTCTGTATTATTTTTTATTTTCAAATTTATTGATATCTACTTTAATTTTATCATTTGTTTTCATCTGCTTGCTTTAAGCTTAAATTGTTCTCTTTTCCTGTAGTTTATTATGGTGGAAAAGAGAACAATTTAGTAGAGCTTGGATTTTACAATCTTTCTTCTACTCTAAGATACGCATCTAAAGTTATAGATTTCCTTCCAAGCTCTACTAAATTTGCATTGCTCAGATTTTGAAAAGTTGTATTATATTTTAAATTATTTTCAAGTTATTTTGAAGCTTCTTTTTAAATCATATGTTGCTTA
>NW_016814668.1:512182-521480 GCF_001698545.2 Rhinopithecus bieti | reverse complement strand
ATGATCTATTTTAGTGAATGTTTCATTGGAGAGTAAGAAGAATATATATTCTGCCTTTTTAAGGTAGATTATTCTATAAATGTCAATTAGTCAAGTTGATTGATAAGACTGTTCCGGTCTCCTATGAACTACATGATCTATCAATCAATGACAAAGAAATGTTGAGGTTTCTGACTATGACAGTGGATTTGTCTATTTCTCCTTTCAGTCCTCTTGGTTATTGCATTTAGAATTGTTATGCTTTCACAAAAAAATTGAATTTAGGATTGTTAGACTTTCATAAAAAATTGACCCCTTTATCATTAAGTAATACAAAATTTTATCCCTTACAATTTTCCTTATTATAAAGTCTGGTTTGTCTAAATGTAATATAACTACTGTAACTTTCTTTTGATTGTTATTGACATGGTTTGTCTTTCCTTATCAGTTTACTATAACCTATGAGTTTTTATATTTAAACTGTCTTTTGTAGTGAATGTATCATTGGGTCTTGCTCTTTCATATTTAAATTGAATATCTGTCTTTTCATTGTTTGTATACCAGGCGCCTTTAAAGTAATTGTTGATATAGTTGGATAAATATCTACCTTTTTTTCTTTTACACTTTCACCAGTTTCAATTGAGTGTTTTATATTCATTCCACTTTCTATGATCTCTTAACATATCACTTATACTAAATACCTTTAGAAATGAGTAGACACTCTAAGAGTAAAGGCAAAAAGTATTATCAATAATCAATATACTCTAGTTGAAAAAGTTATTTTCCATATACATATGTATTAACAGCTTTGATACCACTAGACATGTATAAACAATTAAATGGACAGAAAGTAGCAGTTGGGCGCGGTGACTCACACCTGTAATACCAGCCCTTTGGGTGGGTGAGGCCAGCAGATCATGAAGTCAGGAGTTTGAGACCAGCCTGGGCAACAAAGTGAAACTCCATCTGTAATAAAAATACAAAACGTTAGTCAGCCATGGTGGCAGACACCTGTACTCCCAGCTACTCGGGAGGCTGAGGCAGGAGAATTGATTGAACCTGGGAGGCAGAGGTTGCAATAAGCTGAGATCCTACCATTGCACTGCAGTCTGGGTGACAGTGTGAGACTCCATTCCTGACCCCCCACCCCGCCACACACACACACAAAATGTGTGAGCCTGGTTTTTCACTGTTGAAATTGAAGATTATGGTAAACAACGAGAGGAGGCCAGAACAAACCATGTGGTAACAGAGTAGAACTGGATATTTCAATATGAGCACTTAGCTCAATATTGATGCAGATAGTTACATACAGAAATACTTACAGATAAATGAAGAGACAAGGGTTAACACATGCACATATATTCACTGTCTGCTCTTGGTCTGTCAGCTAAGGGGGACTAGAAACAATGACACCCAGTAGCAGTGAGCACATGAAGTGTTCAGATTTTGGTTTCTAGTATAAATTTGCATTATGGGGATCCTTATAGGAATACTGATTCTATGACTATAGCAGTAAATATGCAAGATGGACATGGAGCTTTTTTTTTTTTTTGGCAAAATGTTTGAAAGAGTTCAAGCACACATAAACACACACACAATTACAGAGTAAGTCAAATAAATCTAAAGTATAGAATAAGTATTCATGTATTTGTATTCACAGAAATAAATGATTAAGTAAATCAATGGAGGAGTCAAGTCTTCTATGAAGAATTCCAAATAATTTAGGAAGACATTCCATCTTCAAAGAGGTGAAGCATCACTCCCAACTCTTTGAGTGGGGACTACATATAGTGACTTTCTTTTAAAGTAGGAAAACTAGGAAAAAATTAACTTTATAGTGAAAAAAATTGACAAACACCATCTCTACCAGGTATTAAGGTAAACATCAACAGTAATAAGACATGTCGATAGTACATACCATTGATATGATATGATGAAAATGGAACTATACCTCTGTGATCTTTCTCCCAAAACCCAAAACTCCCCTCCAGTCATGAGACATACAGCAGAAATATCTCAACTGAGGATTCAAACAAGGAAAGTCTATGAAATTGTCACAGCCAAAGGAGCCCTAAGAAGACATGACAACTAAGTAAAATATGGTGTCCTGAATGGGATCCTAACACAGAGAAAGGACTAAGGTAAGATGTTAACAATTTGTGAAACTAGGTATGGCATTTATTCCTTCTACTATCTTTGAAATTTTTCTATAGAACTAAAACACTTCCAGAAATAAAAGTTCAATTAAAATAATAAGGTTGTGAAACATGTATTAGTGTAGAAAGACAATAATGTCATGTAGTGGCAAGTTCACAGGAGTAGAAGTCAGGAGACTTGTGGTATCATCTCCATGATGCAGCAATTTCTCTGTGAAACCTTGAACGTATCACTTATTTTTTCCAGGCTTTTCATTTTTTACATGTAAAATATGAGTTTTGTAGTAAAAGCCTCTTCTTTTTTTGGAATTATGTTTCTAAACTAACAATTCGGTTCAATAAATCCTTACTTGACTTGCTTTGATATTTTCAAGAGTAGTTTTGTCAGAAGGAAAATTCCATTACCTTTGTTTCATATATGGAGTCTTTTTCCATCTGTGCCCAATGTATGAATAATGCACAATGACAGGGCAATTTCACCCCAATTTTACTGTTTCTGAAGGTATTTATAGGAATCTAAAATATGAAGCTTGTTACCAACTCGAGATATTTCAAAATAATTTATATTTCTTTACTACTGTTAATACCTTTTTTTGTTGGTATTATTGTGGGGTTGTGGTGATGAGACACCTCGTCAGTTCATGGAGCCTTAAATTAGATTGAAAAGTAGCATTACAAATATAGTTCTATTATATTTCCAAATTAAGAGATGTTTAACATACAAGTTTATATATGCATATCCCATTTTTATGTTTACAACAAAGTAAGCATTGTTTTATAAAGAAGGAAATGAAAGAACAGAGTGGTTTTATAACTTGGTAAGACTCAACACACAGCAACTAAGATGTAGAGTTGAAATCAGGTCTCACGCTTCTCACACAAAGCGGAGAGTTCATTCTAATTGGACCAAAAAATCCCACTAAGCGCAGCACCTAGCACATGGTTGAATAATAAATATGCTTCATTTGTACATTTGTAGCATACATACTTGATTTCAGTTCTCATTTCATGCCCAAACATACAATCACACACACACACACACACACACACACACACACACACACACACACACCCAAAAAAAAAAACAAAAAACGGATAATCGACAGATTCATTGCCTTTTATTTAGGTCGTCAGAGGTGCCAAGACAGACAGGTGAATTGAATTCCAAAATGTGACAAGCTTTTTGAAGAGACCAGACAGGCAAATTGATTTTGTCTTTTGTGGAACATGAGAAAAGAATGTGACGGCTATAAAAGGATTAAAAAGAAAACTGGAATCTTCACAAATTCTAGCAATTCTTTGCTAATTTAGAATTCCTAGAGCCTGAGACTCTAGGAATCTCTTTTTCATGGATCTCAATAAAATTCTCACTAGAAAGATTGGTGGTGGAGCCAGGGACCTGAGAAATCTCCTTTCAGGGTGCACAGGTACAAAACACTGAAAATTTATGTGGTCCTTCTCTTATACAGTGCACAAGTTTCCTCAACCTGATAAAGGACATCTCAAAAAATCCTGTATCTTTTATCACACTGAATGAAGAAAGACTGAATTCTTCCTTTGTGATTAGAGATGAGGCAAGCATATCCAACTCAAGCTTTCTGTTCAACACCAAACTGGAGCCCCAGAAATAAAAAGAAATGCAGTACACACAGATTGAAAAGAAAGGAGTAAAACTGTCTTCATTTGCAGATGGTACAACCATCTACACAAAACCCACAAAACATTCTCAAAGATGTAGTAGAACAAATGGGCAGTTTTACCAAGGGTGTGGAATACCATTTTTTTCCTTTATACTAATATTCAATAGTTCCAAGTGGAAATTAAGGGAAAAAAATTACCGCTTCCCTAGGTGCAGGTAAAGGCTTTCTAAGGTTCAAAATTTAGATTCACTAAAATAATATATTGATACATTTGACATAGTAGCAACTTAAAAAATAAAACTTTTTGTTGTAAAAAACAAGGTTATAAAATATAAGATAATTGACAGGGAGAAAATATTCTAACATGTATCATATATAAATATTTAATAACATAAATTGAGGGAAATGATAGAAATAAAAGAAAAATGGGCAAACTTACACGAACAGACATCAAAAAAGAGGTACAAAATGGATTTTAATACTTCACAGTTCAATCTTCCTGGTAATTGTTCAAATGTAAATAAAATTACACTAAACTACCATTTCTCAATTATTTGACTGACAAAATTTTAAAGTATGATACTAATGTCTGTTGTTGATACTGTGGTGAAAGGAGCATCCTCACACATTGCTAATAAAAATGCAAATTCCACCATGTTTATATAGGAACATCGACAAACTTACATAATGTGTCTACTTTTTAAAATAATATTTTTTTATTTTACAGTAGTTTTAGAATGAAGGAAAAATTGTGAAGATAGTACTGTCTTCATATACTCAAATGCAGTTTTCAAATTGTTAACATCTTACATTAATGTCGTGCATTTGTCATAAATAATGAACCAATATTGATATATCATGAAGTAAAGTCTTCACTAAAATTTCAATAATTTTAAACTGATGTATTTTTTTTCTGTTGCAAGATTCCATTTAGGGTATCACATTACATTTAGTTAGCATGTCTTCTTAGGATGTGCTTGGCTCTGACAATTTCACATACTTTCCTTGTTTTTGATGATCTTGGAAATGTTTAGGATATTAGGTTATTTGCAGAATGTCCCTCAGTTGAGATTTTTCTGATGATTAGAATGAGGTTATAGGTTTTGAGAAGATCACAGGGACAAAGTGTCATTCTTATCACATAACGTCAAGGATATATACTAACAAAATGATTTATGATCATTGATATTAATCTGGATCACCTGCCTGAAGTAGTATTTTTCAGATTTCCCTGCTGTGAAGTTACTATTTTCCCCTCTCCTTAGTGCACACTTTGGAAGGAACCCACTACGTACAACACACACATATTGAGTAGAGTTAATGCTCCGACTCCAGAACAGCAGAGTATCTTTCTAAAGTATTAGAATATTTTTCAGTCATTTATTTATGTCAGCACAGACAATGCATATCTATTTTATTTTGGGGGGTAATAATCCAATACTACTTTCTTTCTTTGCTTAAGAATTTCCACCTATGGCCTATGGGAACTCTCTCAGTTGGCTTCTGCGTTCCTTTGAAATACCCCACCATTGTTTCTGTTTTCTTCTTAGTACTTCCTTATGTTGGCATCACAATATGTTCCATAATTATTTTGTATATTGCCTATCTCAGTCCTAGAATTAACCATTCCTCCAACGGGCACTGGTTCCTTTTATTGGAGAATAGTATTAGAAACCAAGGTCTGGGCCAGGCCTGGTGGCTCACGCCTGTAATCCCAGCTCTTTGGGAGACTGAGAAGGATGGATTGCCTGAGGTCAGGGGTTCAAGACCATTCTGGCTAAGATGGTGAAATCCTGCCCCTGCTAAAAATACAAAAATTAGCCAGGCATGCTGGCATGCGCCTGTAGTCCCAACTACTTGGGAAGCTGAGGCAGGAGAATCACTTGAGCCCAGGAGGCAGAGGTTGCAGTGAGCCGAGATCACACCACTGCACTCCAGCCTAGGTGACAGAGCGAGAAAAGAAAAGAAAGAAGAGAAAAGAAAAGAAAAAGAAAAGGAAGGGAAGGGAAGGGGAGGATAGGGGAAGGGAGGGGAGGGGAGGTGAAGGGATGGGAGGGGAGGGGAAGGAAAGAAAAAGGAAACCAAGATTTGAGCACTGTATGTGCTCATTCATTCTAGGGTGTCATTGTTTCTAGGTGTCCTCAGCTGACAGAACAAGGAAATATGTGTGTGTATACTCAATCCACTTATATTCACGTATCTATATTTTATATAATTATCTGTATTGGTACTGACTTAAATAAACATAAGTTCATACTGATGCCTCCGATACTAATTCATCATTACATGGCTTATTCTAGCCTCCTCCCATGCTTAGTTGTAATACTCTCACTCCAAAAATGCGAAATCTGGCTTTTCATATCCACAGTTATATTATTTGACTGTTGAGTTTCTGTATACATGTATAGTGGTTACAGATTGTTAACATAGACTCCTATGAGGAATAATCTTATCAATTAGACTACAGTGCTGATATGTAGTTTCCTTGTCTTTAGTTTTACAGGCACCACTCACTTCCAAAATTACTTCTCAGCATCTTTCCTCGCCTCCATCCAGTTCAGTTAAGTTTTTTTATGGATTTGTTATTCATTTGAGTTGTTTTGTCACATTTTGTATCCCATCATATGATTCTTTAACATCGTACTTTTTAAAAATTGGCATTTATTTCACTCCGCACTTTGTTTAGGAAAGTTCTATCAGCTTTGTAAATGTGCAATGTTTTGTATCCACCATTACAGTATCAACATTCATTACCCTAAAAAAAAAACAAACAAACAAACAAACAAAAAAACCACGTGCTTCCCCTATTCAGCACTTCCTCCTCACAATGTCATAGCAACAACTGATATGTTTACGGTCTCTGTATTTTTGCCTGTTCCAGAATGTCATGTAAATAGAACAATACAGTATGTAGCCTTTTCAGACACGCTTTTCCCAACTTAGCTACCTGAATTTACAGTTCGTCTACTTAAGTGTGCCTTGATAGCTCATTTCTTTTTTTTTTTTTTTTTGATGTTAAATGTGTCTTTATTGAACAGACATTTATCAAGGTGCTGTGCCATTTTCTGGGGATGGAAAATAAAATAAGTAAGGGTCCCTACCTCCATAGAGCTCAAAGTGTGGTGAGGGAGACAGACAAACGATAAACCATTTATAACAATACGGAATAGTAGAACAACAATGAGGGGTGCTGTCAGCACATTGGCTCGTGTTGGATTACCTCTGCTTTGAACTGTGCAGCAGAGCTCACAGGCTCTGGTGGATTTTGGTCCTATTTTTCTTGGTATGTTTCTGCTGCTGCTTCCTGCTGCCATTTCCCCATCTGTTGAGTAATCCTGAAAAGATAGCTCATTTCTTTATTCACTGAAGATCGTGATATTGAATAGACTTACCAGACATTGTTTATTCATTCAATTATGGATAAAGATGGTGTACACTTTGGATTGCCCATTTTTGTGCAAACATGTTTTCACAGTTGGACAAATAGGAGGGTACTTCCTGAATCATCTGGTAAGACTGTGTCTAGCTTTGCAGGAAGCTACCAAACTGTTTCCCAAAGTGGGAGTTCTCACCAGCAATCAATGAGAGATCTTCCTATCTCACATTCTTTCTAGCAGTTGGCATATTCAGATTTTTAACAAATTTTAACCATTCTAATAAGCGTGTGATGGCATCTCATTATTGTTTTAATTTTCATTTCCATATTGTCAAATTACAGTTTTTCATATTTTCAAATGCTTGACATTCGTATATCTTTTTTAGTGAGGTTCCTATTCAAATCTGCTCATTTTTAAAATTTGATTGTTTTTCTTCTTGTTTAATGTTGTGTACCTTTTGTATTTTGGTGACAAATACTTTATCAGTTATGTGTTTTATAAATATTTTCCTCCTTTTGAACCTTATTTTTTCCTTCTCTTAATAGTGTTTTTTACGTAGCAGAAGTTTTTAATCATAATAAATTCTTTGTTAATTATTTATTTCATGAATAGTGCTATTTACATTGTGTCACTAACACAATATCATATGATTGCTCTCTTATGTTTTATTTAAGGCATTTTATAGTTGGACATTTTACATTTAGGTGTATGTTCCACTTTGGGTTAGTTTTATTAAAAGTTTAAGTTCTGTAGGTTGGTTCATTTTTTTCTTTATGGAACATTAATTGTTCCAGAATCCTTTGTTAAAAAATCATTTTTCCCTTTACACTATGTTTATTCCTTTCCATAGATCAGTTGACAATATTTATGTGGTTCCATGTCTGAGCTCTCTATTCTCTTTCATTTGCCTATGCATTTATTCTTTCACCAATACTCTGTAGTATTGATTTCTATAGCCTTTTAGTAAGTCTAGATATTGGGTAGTATGAGCTCTCCAGCTTTTTTTTTATTCTTCAGTATTGTATTTTCTATTCTAGGTCTTTTGTTTTCCACATAAATTTTAAAATCAATTTGCTAATAACATAGCTGAATTTTTATTGTAATTGTGTTGAATCTATAGATCAATTTTGGAAGAATTAACATCTTAAGTACATTGATTCTTACAATCCATGAACATGTAACATGTCTTAATTATTTAGACCTCTGGATTTTTCATGACTGTTTTGGGTTTCTTTCACATAAAGATCCCGTACTTATTTGTTTGATTTATGTATCAATATTGAATTGCATTTTTGATCCTGTAGTAAATGGTATCTTGTAAAGTCCAACTGTAAATTACTGGCATATAGGAAAGCAACTGAGTTTTGCACATTAACCATGTATCATTCGACTTTGCTTTATGTAGTTGTTTACTAGTCACAGGAGACATTTCTTGTCAACTCTTTGGTATTTTATACATAACCAATATGTCATCTGGACATAAAACACTTAAAGTTCCTCCTTCCCAATATTGTGACCTTTCTTTCTTTGCCTGTGTGTGTTTCTACTAGCTAGGAGTTTGAACACAGTGTTGTGTTGAAATAGTTAAAGAGAATATGATTGTCTTCTCATCAATTATAGTGGGAAACTTCTTCATCTCTCAATACTAAGTATGATAGTAGACATACATTTTTAATACACTATTTACCCTTTGGTTCCCTCCTAGCCCTATTTTGAGAGTTTTCTTTTCTTTTTTCATGAGTAGGTCTTTCAGTTTTTAAAATGCTACTTCTACATCTGTTGATACACTCATATGGTTTTTCACATTCGATCTCTTAATAGGATGTATTATACTGATTGACTTAAGAATATTGAACTAGTCTTTCATTCCTAAAATCAACAGCACTTCATTACACATGATCCTTCTTATACGTTATTTTATTTTCTAGTATTTTGTAAGGAGTATTTTGTTTCTTTTCACAAGGGATATTGGTCTGTATCTTATAATGTCTTTATCTGGTTTGGGTGTTAGGGTAACGAGTGAGGTAGGGATTAACCACTCACCTTTTATTTTCTTGAAGAGATTGTGATGGTGAAACTATCGGTGATGGTAGAATTTTTTTTTTTTTTTTTTTTTTTTTTTTTTGTGGGGATTTTTTTTTTT
>NW_016814668.1:471278-511697 GCF_001698545.2 Rhinopithecus bieti | reverse complement strand
ATTTTTCCTATGTTTGCTTTAGGTTTATATAGCTTTTCTTTTTCTAGTTTCCTAAGGTATAAGATAAGACTATTGATTTTAGAATTTTTTCCCTATTTATGCATTTAATTCTATATTTCCTTTTAAGTACTACTTTTACCACATTCTTACATTATGATGAGTTGTATTTTAAATTTTAATTACAAGTGTGTTAATTTCAAACTAATTGAAGATTTTCATGCTATGTTTATATTACTGATTTTACTTGAATTTCACTTTTTGCCTGAGAACATACTTGTATCATTTTTATTTTTTAAAGTGTCTTAAGGTGTGTTTCTTGATGCAGAATGTGTTTTATCTATGTGAAACTTCCTGACAAGCTAAAGAAAAATGTATATTCTGCTTTTACTGAATGAACGGTTCTATAAATGTCAATTAAATCAAATGGATAAGTAATGTTGTTCAGACAAACTGTGCCTTTAGTGGTTTCCTGCTACTTCATCTATTAATAACTAAAAGATGTCTTGAAATATCTGACTGTAATAGTGAAATGGTCTACTTTCGTTTAAGCTTTATCAATTTTTGCTTAATGTATGTTGACATTCTGTTGTTACTTCCACAATAATGTAGGACAATTATGTCTTCTTGAAGAATAGACTACATTCTTATTACGTGCTGTCTTTTATCCCTGATGATTTTTCTTGTTTCAAATTCTGCTTTATCTGAAATTCATACAGCTACTCCAGCTTTCTTTTGATATTTATTAGTATAGTGTATCTCTCCTCCTTTACTTCTTACTTATCAGATACTTTACATATAAGTTGGATTTCTTATATATAGACAATGCATAGTAGTATTATTCCTTGCTCCGCACCCCATTCTGACAATATCTATCTTTTAATGATATGAGTAGACCATTTATATTTAATTAATATTGATATAGTGGAGTTAATATCTACCATGTACACAATTTTTTTTCTATTCATAAAATTTTTTCAATTCTTTAGCTTCCTTTTTTCTGTCTTCTCTGGTGTTATTGAGCTTTTCTCATGATTCCATTATGTCTCCTTTCTTAGCATTTTAATTATACTGCTTTTTAGATTTTTGTGTTAGTACTTGCCCTAGAGTTTACATTTTCATGAACTTAAGTCTACTGATTTAGTTAGTTCAGCTTGCAATAACAAATTACACAAACTGTGTGACTTAAGCAACAGAAATTTATTCCTTACAGTTCTGGAAGTTGGGAAGTCCAAGATGAAAGCACAGCAAATCTGGTGTCTGGTGAGGGCATTTTTTCTAGTTTGCAGATGGATGTCTTTTTCTTTTGTGCTTACATGGCAAACAACAGAGAGAAAGGAAATAAGCAGTCTTGTGTCTCTGCTTATAAGGTCACTAATCTCATCGTGAAGGACCCAACCTCATGACCTGAGTAGCTTCCAAAAATCTTAATTCCTAAACAATATCACTGGGGTTATGGCTTCAACATACAAATTTGGGGGGAACAAAAACATGCAGTTTATAGCATTGATCCTCTAATACTACTGTGTAAATTACAAATAGTGAAGTTTCCTCGGAATAGAGTATTGCTAATTCCTTCCTCCAATCCCTTGTAACATTTACTATTCATTTCACTTATCTACGTTATATCATCAGCCAGTATATTATTACTGTTATTGTTTAAAGAAACACCTATTTTCTTAGATCAATTGAGAAGAAGAAAAGTAAGCACATTTATTTTACCTTCATTACTCCTTTTTTTATGAAGATCCAATTTTTTTGACCTATATTATTTTTCTTGTTCCTGAAGCACTTCTTTTAACATTTTTTTTTTGCAGCATTAGTCTTCTGAAAATGAATTCTTTCAACTTTAACTTTCCCAGTGAGTTTTATTTCTTTCATTTTGAAGAATTTTGTTGAATGCACCATTAAGAGGTTGGTTTTTGTTTGTTTATTTCATTTCCACACATTTAAAATTTTACACATCTTATTTGCACGGTTTCTAATTGCATATCCAATTTAATTATTTTCTTATCTATTTGCAGCTAAGGTGTATTTTTTCAAGATTCTTTCACATTTTCGCTGTGTGTTTGATTATCTGTAGTTTGAAATCATATGCTTGGGGTGTGTGTGTGTGTGTGTGTGTGTTTGGTATTTTTCCTAACTGGTGTTTTCTAAGTGTCTTGAATGTGTGATTTAATTTTTATCACTGATTTAGAAACATTCTTAGCCATTATTTTATTATGACTTCAAATGTTTATTTTGATTCTCTTTTCTTCTCCTGGTATTCCCACTAGATATAGGTGACATGTTTTTATATTTTGTCACAATTTTGATGTTGTTGTTTTTGTCATTTCTTTTTTTGCTTTGCCTTTCCATTGACCTATCTTCAAGCTTATTGACCTATCTTCGAGGTCATGGATTATTTCTTTTGCTATATCCAATCTACTGATTAACCTGTCAAAAGCATGTTTTATTTCTCTTACAGTGCTTTTGATTTCTAGTATTTCCTTCTAATTCTTTCTCAGGGTTTTCATCTCTCTGCTTGAATTACCCTACCTTTCTTGCATGCTGTCGACTTTTTCCATTAAAGTTCTGAACTTCTTAATCATAATAATTTTAAATTTCCTATCTGATAAGTCTATCATCTGTGTCATATCATAACGTGGTTCTGACATGTTTTGCCTCTTAAGACTATTTATTTTTTCCTCTTGCATTTGGCTTGCCCTGTAAATTTTAGTTAAAAGAAGGAAACAACGTATCAAGTAACAGAATTTGAGATAGATAGGCCTCTAGTGTGACAATTGACTAAACTGTCTACGAGTGAGACTTTTTAAAATGTCTGCTGTTTTGGCCGGGCGCAGTGGCTCAAGTCTGTAATCCCAGCACTTTGGGAAGCCAAGACGGGCAGATCACGAGGTCAGGAGATCGAGACCATCCTGGCTAACACGGTGAAACCCTGTCTCTACTAAAACATACAAAAAACTAGGCAGGCGAGGTGGCAGGCACCTGTAGTCCCAGCTACTCGGGAGGCTGAGGCAGGAGAATATTGCAGAAACCTGGGAGGCGGAGCTTGCAGTGAGCTGAGATCTGGCCACTGCACTTCAGCCTGGGCGACAGAGCAAGACTCTGTCTCCAAAAAACCAAAACCAAAACAAAAAAAACTCTGCTGTTTTTATGAATGCAAAAGGCTTCCAATTCCTTTAGTTTCCTTTTCTCTTTTTCTTTCTTTCTTTCTTTCTTTCTTTCTTTCTTTCTTTTTTTTTTTTTTTTTTTTTTTTTGCCTCTTTCGTTGACTTTGGATTTTCTTAAATACCTCTCAAAGATATCCCATATGTTGCAACTCTTTCAGCTGTAATCCACTGTTATTATATGGGAGCCCTATTACTATGATAGTAAGGTATGTCAGGAGTGAGGGAAGCATTCTACAATGTTTTGATTCAATTTCAGTCTTAGTAGATCTTTATCTTGGTACCCTAACCTTTTCAAGTGTTTCTCTAGGGGTAAAACATTTTCCCTTCCTGCCTCTTCTTAACTTCCTTTTCTGTTTGCAATTGTAACCACATAACCAGTCTAATGCTCAAGTTTGCAGTTTAGGTAACCCGGGCACACACAGGTGAATAAATCATGCAAGTATGACTATAACCTAAGTTCTTGGTACAAGAAGTAAGGACAGAATTAAGAAGCAAAAACCTCATGGCATAATCCACGATTCAATCACATTGAGCCCCGGCATCACCTCATTGCAAGATTCAGTCAGATTACAACTCATTATCCTCTACATTTGAAAACTGCCCCTGCTGTTTGTTCAGGGAGATTAATCCAAGTATTGCCTCCTGTCTCCCTAGCAGTCTATTTGCAATAAACCGTTCTCTCTATAAAAACTCAGTAATTCAGAGTTTGGCTTTCTGTTGTGCATGGACAAAGAGACCCAGTTTGGTTCAGTAATCCAATGCTCCCAACTGTCTCCTTGAAGCATTATCCCTATTGATTATGGGTTTTATTTTGTTTGTTTTGTTTTAACTTCTTAGTGAAAAAACTGATGGCTGGAGAGAACTGAAACAGAGAGGCAAAATTAAAGAAGAAATAAAATAAAATTAAAAGGGAAAACAAGTTTAGAAAAAAAACACAAATTTTCTTATTTTCCTTTCTCTTTCGATACGAGCAAACTTCAGAGTTTATAGATTCCTGTTTTCTGTAACTAGTAACTTCAAGTATTCTGTCTTTTATCTGAGCAACACAGCGAAGGTCATGATGTGTCCAGAATTGGTGGGTTCTTGGTCTGGCTGACTTCAAGAATGAAGCTGCAGACCCTCGCGGTGAGTGTTACAGTTCTTAAATATGGTGTTTCCGGAGTTTGTTCCTTCAGATGTTCAGATGTGTCCACAGTTTCTTCTTTCTGGTGGATTCGTGGTCTCACTGACTTCAGCAGTGAAGCTGCAGACCTTCGTGGTGAGCCTTATAGCTCTTAAAGGCAGCGCATCTGGAGTTGTTCGTTCTTTCCTGTGGGTTCGTGGTCTTGCTGGCCTCATGAGTGAAGCTGCAGACCTTCACGGTGAGTGTAACAGTTCCTAAAGGTGGCGTTTCCGAAGTTGTTTATTCCTCCCGGTAGGTTCATGGTCTCACTGGCTTCAGGAGTGAAGCTGCAGACATTCATGGTGAGTGTTACAGCTCATAATGGCAGTGTGGACCCAAAGAGCAGCAGCAAGATTTATTGCAAAGAGTGAAAGAACAAATCTTCCACACCTGGAAGGGGACCCAAGCGGGTTGCAGCTGCTGGCTGGGGTGGCCTGCTTTTATTCCCTTATCTGGCCCCACCCACATCCCACTGACTGGTCTATTTTACAGTGCTGATTGGCCAGCTGATTGGTCCATTTTGACAGAGTGCTGATTGGTGCATTTACAAACCTTTAGGTAGACACAGAGTGCTGATTGGTGCATTTACAATCCTTTAGCTAGACAGAAAAGTTCTCCAAGTCCCCACCCTTCCCAGAAGCCCAATAGGCTTCACCTCTCATTAGCACTGGCTGCAGGGCTTTGCGGCACCTAGCCTGGGCACTCTGGCAGCCCAGAGGGAACTCATCTCAGACAACCAAGAGGAAAGAGGGGAAGCGAGAAAGAGACAGAGACTCGCCATCGTGGCCAATAACCCTGCAAAGAGGGAATGGTGGTCCACGTACAGGATCCAGCCTCTGATCAAGCCCAGCAAGTGCTGGTTGGCCCTGCGGAGTGCAGGGCTTGCCAAGCCTGTGCTCACCTGGAACCTGTGCCAGCCCGGGAGCACCGTGCGCTGCAGCCCCGGCTGCCCCATATGCCTCTCTCTTCACACTTCCCGGGGAGCAGAGGGAGCCAGCTCAGGCCTCTGCCAGCCCTAGAGAGGGGCTCTCATAATGCAGCAGTGGGCTGAAGGGCTCCTTGAGCACAGCCAGAGCAGGCGCCAAGGCTGAGGAAGCACCGAGAGCGAGCTAGGGCTGCTAGCACCTTGTCACCTCTCAATGAGACATGCCTGAGCAGGCCTGGACTGCAACCATTTAGGTGCCATAGTGAAAGTTATGAGATAATCCCATGCAAGGCTCTTGGGCAAGCCTAGATGACGGCCATGTAGGCCACATAGCAAGAGAATGACATGTAAGCCTGAGTTATGAACCTGTCACAGATTGATTAACTGCTTTTGCTCTGCTTCTGTGCACTCACTTTAGTGCCACTATGCTTCTCGCCATGTGAGTTTGTTTCAAACTAGCCAACCCCTTTTCAGAGGTCTGTATAAAAGCCAAGTCCTGTATTTGTTTGGGGCTCATGCTTTCGGATACAAATCTGCTGAGCCAGTGCACCTCCTTCTCCACATATCAGTCTCTCCAGTCTCCTGATTTCTGCGACAATGAGAGAAATTCCATTTCACAAGTGGAATAAGGTTCTGGAATATTCTTTTTCCTTGGCTAAGTAGGCCATTGTTATGGAGAAGTTTCTGTGCTTAAACAATAATTAATCTTTCCTTTCCCTTTTCAGAGATATAAGGAGATCTTTCTCAGAAAATCACAGTGGGAATCATGTGAGTGGGGTCTTTGAGGTAAGGACCACAAAAATACATAACCCTCATCCCTGAGACTGCAACCCAGGCCTTTTAATCTCTCCTCCCAGTACACTTTCAATTTCCAACAATTTGTCAATATTTCCCTTGTTAGCTTAAAATTCATGGGAGCTATAAATTTTCATAGGAGACTGTATTTCTTGTAAAGGGCTACAGACTGCAAGGTGGCCATTCTGCTAGGCTACAAAGCATCCCTCTTGCAAAAGCCTGAAAGGCAGGCACTTCAAGGGAGGAAAGGGCAAGACAGTAATTTAAATTGAAGAGGTAGGCCAAACATACATATTCAACGGGTTATAGGAGGAGATATGATTATTCATAAAGTGGATACTGACACGTGCATGTTGAACAAACATGAATGTTACCTGTGACCTGTGTTTACCTTGTGGTGGAGACTTAAATTAACATTTAAATGTATTACAATTACACCCCATATCTCAAAAAGTAAAGAAGGTACACAAAGACACTGAAATGATCAACCTGTGTAAAATCAGTCAGAACTAGTCCAAAACTAGTCCATGGTATGTAGTCTCTTATCAGAAAAACAAGTTACAGAAATCGACCTCTTTTGACAATGCTGTACTATGGCTTATGGAACAGGAGGGCTTAGCTAGTGAGCATCTAGTGGAGCTGCAAATTGTATTAATGTTGCCTATGGCAAGGCTGATGCTTATTTAGCTGCTAGAGAAAAAGAAAAAAAAAACTTGTGGCAGTTAGAACACAGTTTATTCTTAAGTGTTATGGTGCCTGACTCAACCCTTGCCTGGCATGGACTTAGGTCTTGTTTATAGTTTGATATTGACACAAAAAGGCCACTCTTTCAGCCTTATGATCTCTATTTTGACATTACTGCTGGTTAGTTGTGTTTAAACCCAAAAGGTATGTGGTATAATGAGGTTTGCCTGACCGCTGGTCCCATCATGGCCAGGAACTCAATATTTAAAGTTGCTCTGAGATCGCCTTTGCCAAAAGGAGGTCCTTTCGGTTGGTTTGGACCTTTGGATTTTATTTTTAGTTTACACCCTTTAATATTACTTGACATATTACTTACTTAATATTACTTAACATATTACTTATGGCTTCAATAGCTTCTGATCTGGGTAAGCAGATCTCGTTATTCTGAATGTTTCTGTCTCTCCAGATTCAGGGTTGCATTTAGCCATTTGACATATTTTCTATGGGTCCAAGAAAAATCATTGTTTTCAGTTTTCCAGCTATTTCTTCTAAGAATGGTTGTGACAATGTTTAGTCTTTTTATATGTTGAAGCTGAAATCCTGTATTTATATTTTAAGCCAGCAATCTCACTTCTGCAATTTACCCAGAAGATACAGGACCAACAAAACAAAAGTCCTCATGTACAGTGTTATCTATTGTAGCATTGTTTGTGAATTCAAAATACAGGAAACAATCTACATAGCTATACATAGATTATTTGGAAAAAAAAAAAAAGATACAATGCACAATACAATGGGGACCTTGTAAAATAGATTAAGGAAGTTATCCATGAACTTTTACAGAGTTATTTTGGATATGTGTTGTAAAACATAAATAAAAAATTATAAAAGAGAAAATATTGTATGCTACTTTTTTTGTAAGAAAAAAGGGGCACTATACTCCTTGTGCAACAATAAAGTAACACAATTTTGACTTGCCGGACATGAATAAGAACATGTTAGAAAAGATAAAAGATAAAAATAAGGTGAGAAATGGGGGAGGAGGTAATACTTCTCTGAATGCATATTTACTATACAGTTCTGAGTTTTAAGACATTGTGAATATTTCACATACTCATGAAATTTAAAAAACTGATTGACTGTACATGCCATGGAAGAAGAAACAAACTGTACTTACTGCAAATGACAAATACAAACACAATGAAGCATGGGAGGATATCTAATCCTAGTAACATTGGACACAGTATACAACATTAGAAATACTGATCTTCAAGTAAAGACCAAAGTTCTATGAGCAGTAATGATCCCAACTTAGTAAGTTTATTTTTCATAGAGGTATAGGATAGCACTTCTGAAACTACTTTCATTTATTCTGTAATTAAATAAATAAGTAAATATTTTGTGGATATGAAGAGTTAGTTATTTCAAACTTGGGGAAGATAATTACAAAAATGTAAAAGGGAAAATACTGAATAACTGTTGTCTGGGTGTATTGTAATATAAAGTATCTGAATAAACGCTTGGTAATAGATACATAGATAGATAATTAAATAAACAGATGGTATATAGACATGCCCATATACCGTATCTATATCCTAACGTTGTCTAGTTGATATGGAACCGGGGCAGGGAAGTGCTGGGAATGGAAGGGCGGGTCCCTGGCAATGACTCCACTCCCGGACCTGTGCCCATGGACCTAGACCTAAGTCAGGACAGGCACTCATGCCTTTGTGCCCAAATGTTGCATTTCCTAAGACTGCCCTGGCCTGCCACACCCCCATCTGGTGCCTATAAAACACCCTGAGAGGGTTGGGCATGATGGCTCACGCCTCTAATCCCAGCACTTTGGGATGCCAAGGCTGGCGGATCATGAGGTCAAGAGTTCGAGACCAGTCTGACCAACATGGTGAAACCCCATCTCTACTAAAAATACAAAAATTAGTTGGGCGTGGTGGTGCACACCTGTAACCCCAGCTACTTAGGAGGCTGAGGCAGGAGAATCGCTTGAACCCGGGAGGTAGAGGTTGCAGTGAGCCAAGATTGTGCCACTGCATTCCAGCCTGGATGACAGAGCGAGACTCTATCTTAAAAAAACAAAAAACAAAAAAACCCTAAAACTCTAGCAGGCAGCCACACAATCAGCTGGACGTCGAGAGGAGTGAATCATCAAAAGAAGACACAAGCAGTCGGATATTGAGAAGATATCGAGGGTAGCACATCAGCAGAAGAGCATGTTGATAGGTGCCAGCAGGTCAGCAGGCCATAGGACCAGCAGAACGATGTGGAGTTTGGCTGGGGCAATTGGAGGAGAGCCCAGACCACTAAGCACCCGACTCCAGGGGAAAACCATCTTCCTTCCAGCTCCCCTATCTACTGAGAGCTACTTCCACTCAATAAAGCCTTGCACTCATTCTCTAGCCCACATGTGACCCTACTCTTCTAGTACACCAAAGCAAGAACCCAGGATACAGAAAGCCCTCTGTCCTTGCTAGGACGTAGGGGGTCTAATTGAGCTGGTAACACAAGCCACCTATAGACAGCAAAACTAAAAGAACACACCATAGCACATACCCACTGGGGCCTCATGAGCTGTAAACATCCACCCCCAGACACTGCCATAGGGTCAGAACCCCACAACCTGCCCATCTTTTTGCTACCCTAGAGGTGTGAGCAGCAGGGCACTGAAGAAGTGAGCCACTCCCCATGTTGCATGCCCTGTGAGAGGGACAAAGGAACTTTTCTCCTTTCATAGTGAGAAGACTTAAAGCAATGCCACTCAATAGCATTGAGCAAACATAGTGCCCATATATTTTATTCTAGATATTTTCCTACATATAAATAAAGAGCTGCTTTTGGGTCTGAATCAGGAAAAATTCAGGTTGATTTTATAGTATGTTTCCATGCCAGAAATCAAGAAAGCATTGAAACCATGATGTAAATGTATCAAGAGGACACAGTAGCCCGTTTGAAAGGACTCTCACTGGTCAAATATGTTGTATTTGAGCATCACAATAAATAATGATGGTATTGAACTCTCATCCATAGAATGAAGTAAAATTTCATGAGACTGTACAGATAAATAGTAAAAGAAAGATTTTCATTTTATAAGCTGAAAGAATGATGAAATTAGAACTCAAAAGGCAACCATCAAAGAGTAATAATTAACTCAGGGAAAAATCATCTTTGCATGTTAACTCTAATGGATAAATGTCTGAGTAATAATAGGATATTTACATAATCTTTAACTAAGCTCCCACGAGATAACTGTTTATTACAAAGCAAAAAATAGTAACCTGACATTCATCCCTTAAACTAAAGTGACCAATGTTAAATCTGCAGTTATGGAATAAATTAACATCAGATCATTTACCTTCTGCCATGATGCACTAGGAATAAATAGAGTATTAATTTTACAGTATCACTGCCAAAAATACATTACTTGAATATATGAATAAGGAAACATGAGGTAAACCCAAATTGAGAGAAGCAATACAACTGGTTTCTACTCTTCAAAATGTCAATGTCAGATAAAATAAACTGTGAGGAACTTTCTCAAATTAAAGAAGATATAGACGGATAACAACTGAATGCAATACATTATTGTGAGAAAAATAGTGAGTCACAATTAGGTATGTAGCTTAAATAATATTTTTATCAATGTTGATTTCTCAATTATGATCATTTTACTGTGTTTGCATGAGAAAATTGTTTTTTCTTTTTTTGTTTTCTTTTGCTTAGAAAGCAAAAATTATTTAGGGGTAAAGAACAAACTATCTGCAACTCAAATGGTTCAGAAAATAAATAGATGTATATATGCATATATGTGTATATATGTTTATCTATCTATTTAAAATCTAGTAAAGAGGGATTCCTTGTGCCATGCTTGTACATTTTCCATAAGTCTATAAATTATTTCAAAATAAATACTTAGAAGAAATCTAAATATAAATTAAAATGTAAATTGCTATCAATAATATTTTTATAACTACTGTGTATGTATCTATGTAGTCACTGTATCTCAGGGCACCATGCCATTTAATAATATGGATATACATAAATGTATACACATTTTTCTGAAGTTTAGAATAATAATGTGCATAATCATTAGTTACAGTTTACTGAGCACTTATAAGGCAAGTACTAGAATACACAATTTACTTGTAAAATTTTGCCTAAATTTCCAAACGTCTTTAGATAATTATCATCCACATTTCATTATTGAAGAAACTTATACTCAGAGAAGTTATTAACTATGCCACTTCACAAAGCAAATAAATGGCAGAAACAGCATTTGAATACAGTTTTTAACGTTTTCAAAGGCATTGCTTTTAAATATTATACTATTTTGCTCATTAAGTATTTACATTTATAGAGCTACTTAAGCTTGTGCACAGGTTTTTTATTCTTCAAAGTCTCTAATACTTCGAATACAAAATAGCAACACTTACTTGCTTCTATACTTCGATGAAAAGCACTTTAAGAATATAAAACAAGAAAAGAAAATAAGATTTAATTTTATAAATACCTCTGAACATGTATTAGGTGGCAAGTTGCAATGGATATATACACTTGTCAAAGACTATGTTTTCCTCTTTTTTTTTTTTTTTTTTTTAAAGTTTTCAATTCTGTCTCTCATTTACTAATTTGGCACATCATGACAATTCACTCAACCTTAGTTTATTTTCTGAAAAATAAGGATAATACCAACAACCTATCTTTGCTGTTGAGAACATTCAAATGATGTATGGACCCAGAAATGAGCTGCAAATTCTACAGAACTCTACACAGTATCAGAGTTGCTTTTTTTTCCTGTTAAGAAGAGTCATTTCTATTTCAGCATTTCAAAGTGACACATAAACGTTGTTGGCATTTTAAAATGTTATCCCCATTTTTACTTTAGAAGTGTTCAGTTTCAGGACTGTGGGACTCACTAGAAAAAACTAGCAAAGCATTTATTTTATAGCATAAAGAAATAACTTAGACACAAAATGAATTAAATTAGACAATTTGAGATTGCCTATATTTCAATGATTGAATAATGATGAATAGTATTAGCAAATAAAACAAAAATTCCATTTTAATCCATTCTAATTTTCTATGTTTCCCTCTGATGCAGGATGTTTTCTTGATCCCTTCACAAGACTCCCTTCAGCGGTGCCCCACTTACTCAGTCCACCGTGCTCATCCCCTTGCGGGAGGGAGCACACAAGCGAAGGATTATGGGAACAAGCTGGCTGCTTTGGCGCCTGCATGAGCAAACTCTGTTTACTCGGTCATGCTGCACTCCACCCCTCAAGGGAGGGAGTGCATAGGCGAGCAAGTGCAGGAACCAGCTGGCCACTTTTGCACCGGCAGGAGCAAACTCCATGCAGGCCCGGCAGCAGTGTCCAGGTGGGGGTACCTGCCACCCCAAGGCCCCAGAGGGTGTGTAACAATGCTCTCTTAGCTCTGCCATCCACAGACAGCAATGTGTTATCAGCTCAGTGGGCCCTTTGCCCGGTCATGTGGGGCTGCTGACCTCCACCAGAGGGGGCAAAAGATCAGTGTGACAGCCTTTTTTGGTACCCACACTTGGTGGGTCCTGAGTTCTTGTCTCTGCCCAAGAGGAAGGAGGTCATGGAGATGAACTGAAGTATGGTGAATGCAAGGAATTTTATTCAGCAATGAAAGAGGCTCTCAGTGGAGAAGGGAACTGGAAAGGAGACAGGAAGCGCTGGTCACTCTCCCCTGGTGTCTCTCTGCCTCTTTCCTCCAAAGTCAAGTAGCCTCTCACTGATGTCCAACCATTGTCTCTGAAGTCAAGTCACCTCTCCCCAACATCCAGGTGCTTCTTTAAAGTCAAGTTGCATCTCCCTGTTATCCAGTAACTTCTCTTTCTACGAGCAGAGTCTGGGGTCTTTATATAAAGCACAGGATTGGGGACAGAGTGAGTTGTAGACCGTTTTAGAAAATGCAACATTTGATTAGTAAAAATACATTATTCAGAAAGAACCAATTGGGAGAAAGTGGGCAAACAGGGATAGAAGTTCTCATTTTGGGCTGTGGGTTTTGGACTTTTCAGTTTGAGGGTGGAGCTTCAACAAGGACTTGTTCCTGTCTGCTTAGAGTTTCTCTGCCTCCGCCTCTATCATTTCCCCCCCGCTGAAGAGGCACATCTAATTGCCATTAGAATATGGATGATGACAGATCTTAGCTGCTCTCTGCTGACAATGGGCATTGTTTAGGGGAAAATGGCAGTCAGATTTCCCTCAGAGGGCTACCTAAGGATCCCCAGCAAAAGAAAGCCATCACTTAAGGCTCTGGTTACATGACCATTTGGAGTTTCATGACCTCTAGGAGAAAAAAAAAAAAAGTTGTTAAGTATGCATGGATCAAATATGTGTATTATACAAAGAGGAGTTAAAAGGAAATAATCTAGTGCCAAAGATTACAGAAATGAGTTAAATATACTAATCTTTCTGAAAACAACATTGTACTCTGAGCTGTTTTGCTGTGGTGGGAGAAATTAAACCTTGTATGAGAGCAGTTAAACTTTAGAGAGATAACTCTTTAGGGGAGTACATATTTCCATGGGCATTCAAAATTATAAAGATGCCCCATGGTATAGAAAAGAACGAAGACAAGAATAGCAAGCATAGGCAAGACTATAAAGGGAATATCCATGGAAGGTTAATTATTAACACTATCTATTGCGATTTTTCACTTGAGGTCCCCGATCTCTTTGCATTGTTGTTTTGGGTGCTCTTGTGGGTCAACGGAGGTAACTTCATCAGCTTCCCAGGCCTTTACTTGAGTATAATGAATCCAAGAATCTACTACAATGACCTTTATTACCACAGGAGTAGAAAGGAATACAGTGTAAAGGTTCCTCCCAATCTGGGCTTATATAGGGAGAAAGGGACCAAAGTACCTTTACCAGTACCAGATCCTCTGGGTTGAATAGAGGTGGCCATAGTTCAGGGGATTGGACCTCCAACGGTTGCTTGAGTTCCCATTGGAAATCGACCAAAGAAGTTATATGTTTAATCAAATCAGAGGTGCCTTGGTCTAGCAAAAAAAATCACTGATGGAAAAAGGCTGTCCATACATCATTTCAAAGGGACTGAAACCCAGATTTAAAGGGGTGTTTCTAACATGTAGTCGGGCTATGGCAAGAAGGGTAGTACGGGAGATGAGTCCCCAGAGACAGTTTCCTGAGGTGCCTTTTGATGATATCATTTGTCTTTTCTACTTTTCCCAAGGATTGTGATCTCCAAGCACAATGAAGATGATATTGCATGAATAGTGCCTTTGAGATCCCCTTGGTGACAGCCACCTTAAACAAGGGACCATTATCGCTCTGGAGGTACTTAGGGAGTCTAAAGAGAGGAAGTATCATATTAATTAGTACTTTTATCACATCAGAGCCTTTCTCTGTCTGACATGCAAATGCTTCTACCCAGTTAGTGAAGGTATCTATCCATACTTGGAGGTACAGGATGCCCCTTGCCTTTGGCATATGGGTTAAATCTATTTGCCAGCCTTTCCCCAGGTAGCATCCTATTCTTTTCTTTCCATCCTATTCTTTGAAGACAAGTCTTGCAAGCATTAATGACCTGTCTAACCATTTGTATCAGGTTTTTACCTGAGAGTGACCTCTGGCTAATTGATAGGTTTTATCCTTACCCAGGTGGAAGGTCTGGTGAAGGCTTTTTAATATTGATTGGCAGCTGGTAGATGAAGCTTGCCACCCTCCAATTGTAGCCATGCTGAGGACTGAGAGATGTATCCCCAAGAGGTAGCCCATTCCATTTCTGCAGGAGAATACTGAGGTTTTATTTCTCTTATGGAGCCCTCCCAAATCAGAGAGGCTTCAAGTGGAACTGAAATATGGAGCCCTCCTGCTCCTTATTTAGCTGCTTGGCCTGCCAACCTGTTTCCCTCAGCTATTTCATCCATCCCTTTTTGGTGGCCTTTACATTGTATTACTGCCACTTCCCATAGGAGGAAAACGGAGGATAATAGTCTATTAACTTCCTGGTGGTATTTAATGGGAGATCCGTTAGCTGTGAAGAAGTTCCTCTCTTTCCAGATAGTGACATGCATGTGAAGAACTAGGAAAATGTACTTAGAATCTTTATAAATGTTAACTGCTTTCCTTTTGCTTAACTCGAGTGCCCTCGTGAGGGCAATTAGCTTGGCTACTTGAACACCTGTGCCTAAGGAGGGGCATACACTCTCAACATCATTCAGGGTAACTATTACATATACTCTGCTTTGTGGTTACCTTGTTCTACAAAAGAACTTCCATCCATAGATAATCCAGTCTAGGTTCTCTAAAGGGGTTTCTTTGAGGTCCCCTCTGGTCACATAGGTTTATACTACTATCTGTTTCCAATCATGTTTGAGTTCCCTACCTTCCTTGAGGAGAAAGGTGACTGGATTTAGGGAGGGACAAATTCTTAATGGGACTGCAGATCCCTCTAATAGCAAAGCTTGATATCTGAGGAGGCCGTTGTCTGCTAACAAGAGATTCTCCCTTAGAAGACAGTAGTCCTGTCACATTATGTGGGGTGTAAACAGTTAAGTTATTCCTCATGGCTAACTTAGTAGCCTCTGGTACTAGCAAGGCTACCACTGTGACTTCCTGGAGGCAGGCTGGCCATCAATTGGCTACCAAATCAAGTTCTCTACTTAGGTAGCCCACAGGCTGCTAGGCTGGACCCTGGGCCTGGGTTAGAACTCCCAGGGCCACTTCCTTCCTTTCTGAAACATAAAGATTAAACGTTCTTCTATGGGAAGATTAAGGACTGGTGCCTTAAGCAACGACAAAGACCTGCCGAGTCTCTAGTTTCCAAATTAGAGGGTGAGTTTTAGCTGCCTCAGTCGCATTAACTAGAACGAGCTATTTCACTGTACCCGGGTATCCATAGTCTGCAGAATCCTGTAATCCCCAAGAATCCTCTCACTTGCTTGAGGGCTTAGGGGAGGGGAAAGGAGGAGATGGGCTTAATTCTTTATTCACCTAATTCCCTGGTCCCCTCTGACAAGACCAGACCTCGGTACTTCACTGAAGTCTGACAAAGCTGAGGTTCAGATTTTGAAATCTTATTTCCTCTGTTAGCCAGAAAATTAATAAGAGCCTTACTGTCCTCCTGAGAGATTTCCTCAGTTGGGGCACAGAGGAGAATGTCATCTATGTATTATAACACTTTAACCTGAGGATAAAGGAACTCAGAGAGGTCTTTTGACAATGCCTGCTCAAACAAGTGGGGGCTGTCTCAGAATCTCTGAGGTAACATTGTCCAGATTAGCTGGGTAGTCTGGTTGGAGGGATTCTCAAATGCAAACAAATACTGGGAGTTGAGGTGTAATGATATGCAAATGAAGGCATCCTTTAAGTCCAGGACTGTGAACCATTTAGTCCCCTCAGGTATTTAAGCTAGTAGAATATATGTATTGGGAACCACTGGGTGAACCACAGCCTCATTAATGGAACCACAGCCTCATTAATGAGGTGGAGGTCCTGGACCAGTCTCCATTCCTTCTTGGGCTTTTATACTCCCAATATCTGGGTGTTACAAGAGCTATAGCAGGGTTTGAGGAGGCCCTGAAACCTTAAGTATCAATGATGGCTTCCAATCCTTTCCTAAGTTCTGGTTTCAGGAAATATTGTGTCTGGTTAGGAAAGGAGATGGGATCCTTACGGTGGATCCAGACCACTATGGCAGTTGTGTTTGGCTCGGCCAATTTCCCTTGAATTGCCCAAATTTCTGGTTTAATAGTGGTCTTCACTAGGGGGAGACAAAGAGTTTTTCCTGGGGCCACCAGGATGGTGGTCCCCATGTGAGCCAGAATATCCCTGCCCTACAGAGGAGTTACGCTTTCCGGCAAAATTAGAAAGGCATGGGTGAACAAGCGGTCTCCCCAACTACAACTAAGGGATTGGGAAAAAGATCGAATTAAAGGCCTTCCTGAGACACTCCTCACTGTTGTACTAAGAGAGGAAGGGGGCCTGGATTGGTGAGGAGAACCAAGAGACCCACCCCACTGTCCCTTTGATTTCCAGAATTACTTGGGGTTCTTGTATGATAATGGTGGTCTGGATTATTGGAGCCAGGGAGAGGAGCCCCAGAACACATCAGTCCTGCTGGACCTTTTGAGAGCTTGGCTCTGGACCCAGTGACCAGTGTCCCCTGGAACAATCTGCCTTCCAGTGGTTCCCGTTGCATATTAGACAGGGTCAAGGTGGCTCCCTCATGCTGCCTGGGTGATTCTTCCTAAAGTACCCTGGGTTGCCACATTTGTAGCAGTTAACAGGGGCACTTCAGGGATTTGGGGGCTTGTGGGCTTCATGGTGGCCATTAAAGCCTCTGCCACTTTCCTGTGTCTCCTCTTTCTCTCCTGGGCCTCCCTATCTCTATTGTAAAAGACCAAGGTGGCCACTTTCAGGAGTTCTCTAAACCACTCTCTGGTCCCAGGGCCTGTTTCTATAGCTTCCTCCTGATATCAGAGGCTGCCTCAGTAATAAATTTACCCTTTAGGATTAGTTGTTCCTATATTGAATCAGGAGATAGAGAGGTGTGCTTTACCAGGGCCCCTCTTAGCCTTTCCAGAGGCAGTGAGATTCTTATCAAATACCTGGTCTGTCATAGATAGCTTGGTACAATCGAGAGGCTTAGTTCTAGCCCAAGGTAAGCCCTCCATTATGCATACCTGAAAGTGTTTCCTCTTCTACTTTTCCATCTCATCACTGGGATCCCATGTATAGCTCTCTAATGGCAATGCTTCTCTTCCAGTTAAATAAAGTTCGTTCCCTTCCCTGACACTATATGAAATACAAAGTTCATCCTCAAATCTCTCTGCTGCTGATAGCAGCCTGCTTCTCAGTTTTAGGCAGGGTTTGATTCAAAAGTAACAACATCTTTCCAGGAGAATTCAAATGCTAGAGTTAAATTCTAGAAAGCCTCTATATATCTGTCAGGATCATCTGAAAACTTGCCAAGATCACCCTTAATTTTTCTTAAGTCCTATAGAGTGAAGGGGACCAGGAACTTACTGGAGCCAAATTCACCAGGCACCTGTTGGAGGGGTCAGAGTGAGACTGGGGCTTGTCTAGGGTGAGGACTTCTAGAAGGGGGCAAGCAAGAGGAGAAACTGGATAGGAAGGACATGGTGGACCCAGAGGAGCAGGGCCAGAGGGAGCTGACTCCCCTGTTAAAGGTGCCTCTGGGGTTTGTTTCTTTAGTTCCCTGGGATTTCCCCTTGCAGCCTCTCTTGAGATGGCAAACAGGAGGGTTGGATCAATTCTACATTGGTGGAAAAGGCCTGGATTACCTGGCAAGGTAAGGAAAGCCTGCATATATGGGGCCTCAGACCATCTGCCCTCATGTTTACAGAAAAGATCCAACTACTGGATGGTATCAAAATGAATAGTTCCTTCCTGAGGCAGCTCATAATTTTCTGCAGATCACAATTTGGCCAAACATTTGTGCAAAATGCTATGAAGCGTATTTCCTCCAGAGTCTGAGGGTCAAACACTCCCAGTGACACTCCAGAGGAGTATAAACTGATGATGGTGAAGATGGTTGCTTACTTGTTCTGAAAGAAAGAGAAATAGGCATCTCTCATTTCCTTTCCCTCTTTCAGCAAAAACCCAGTGTGTGAAGAAGAGAAAAAAGGGTGTCCCCATTTTGTCTTTCATCTTTTTATCCCCAAGTCCTGGCAACCTTAGATGGATGCTGCACACGGGTGCCAGTGCAACACGCATCTGTGAGGCAAGGGGGCGCTAGAGAATAGGAATTATTTGCACTTACCTATGCCTCCATTCCCCCTACTGTTGGAAACTTTTGGGTTCCCTGGGCCTCATCTGTGCCATGGAACATGGCCTTCTTACATGAAGCTGGGACGTAATAGGCAGGAATTAGTCCTGCCCATCTATGCTTTGCCTTTTGCCTGCCTTTGTATCCCTTAGATCTAGTTTTCCTTTCTAGGGCTTCAACCTGAAGCCTGGAATCAAGTTGAGGATAAAAAGGTGTTTCGGGGGATACATTGAGAGGTGACAACATTCTATCAGCCCTTCCTCTAGGCACCTCCTCGGCCTCCGTGTCCACTCTCGCAGTGCTTGAGGAGCCCTTCAGCCCGCCACCGCACTGTGGGAGCCCCTCTCTGGTTGGCCAAGGCTGGAGCCAGCGCCCTCTGCTGGCGGGGAGGTGTGGGAACCAAGGCTGTGTGTGGCGCATGCGGGCCAGCATGAGTTCCAGGTGCGCATGGGTTCAGCGGGCCCCACACTTGGAGCAGCCCGCCGGCACCGCCACGGGGGCAGTGAGGAGCTTAGCACCCGACCCACCAGCTGCAGAGGGTGCTCAGCCTCCCCCAGCAGTGCTGGCCCAACGGCTCTGTGCTTGAATTCTCGCAGGGCCTCAGCTGCCCCCCTGGGGCAGGGCTCGGGACCTGCAGCCTGCCATGCCCAAAACCCCCGCCACCTCCTGCTCAGCCGGAGCCCCCCAAAGAGCACTGCCCAGTCCCACGGACCGCCCAAGGGCTGAGGAGTGTCGGGGCAGGCGCGGGACTGGCAGGCAGCTCTGCTTGCAGCCCCTGTGCAGGATCCACTAGGTGAAGCCAGCTGGGCTCCTGAGTCTAGTAGGGACTTGGAGAACCTTTACCTCTAGCTCAAGGTGTGTAAATACACCAATCAGTACTCTGTATCTAGCTAACCTAGTGGGGACTTGGAGAACTTTCCTTTCTAGCACTCTTTGTCTAGCTAAAGGATTGTAAACTCACCAATCAGCACTCTGTCAAAACGGACCAATAAGCTCTCTGTAAAAGGGATCAATAAGCAGGATGTGGGTGAGGTCAGATAAAGGAATAAAAGCAGGCTGCCAGAGCCAGCCAGAGGGAACTCCATCAGGACTCATTCCACCCTTGTGGAAGCTTTGTTCTTTGGCTCTTTGCAATAAATCTTGCTGCTGCTCACTCTTTGGGTCCACCCCGCCTCTATGAGCTGTAACACTCATTGCGAAGGTCTGCAGCTTCGCTCCGGAGGCCAGTGAGACCACTAACCCACCAGGAGGAATGAATACCTCTGGATGGGAGGAACAAACTCCAGAGGCCCCATCTTAAGAGCTGTAACACTCACTGTGAAGGTCCATGGCTTCACTCCTGAAGCCAGTGAGACCACGAACCCACCAGAAGGAAGAAACTCCAAACACACCTGAACATCTGAAGGAACAGACTCCGGACACACCATCTTTAAGAACTGTAACACTCACCGGGAGGGTCCACAGCTTCATTGTTTAAGTCAGCCAGACCAAGAACCCACCAATTCCAGACACAACATGGATTCATTTAGATTAAGTCCCAGAGGGACCTTGCTACATTTTCATTCATCATCCAGCAGGGTCACTCCTCCACTGCTTCCCTATCATAAGCAGAGTTCTAAGGTAGGAAAAAATGTCCCCCTTGAATAGAAAAGGAAACAGAAAAAACAGCTTAAGCACAAGGTGGGGGGAAGATGGGGGAAGAACTTCTTGCTCTATGCAAATGGACTCTCTTAATCACTGTATCCTTCCTGTGGTTTGGAAGGAGGTAGACCCCTTGGCCAGGGGAAGAAAGACTCTGGGCACGTGGCGTGGCAGGAGGGGATGGCAAGTGGGAAACACTGGTCAACTAGCCATGTGGGACCCCCAGGACTGGTCTGGGGCTCCTGGGATGGTCATGGATCCCTGCCACCTCTCAAAGTCATTAGCTGTGCCGTGTGCTTGCTGTGTATACACCCAAGCACCCAAGCTGGGAGAGGGAGCGAAGGGGAGCCACTATGTGCCCTGCCTGCCTACAGCTGATGGAGTGGATGTTGGAGTAGCATCTCTAAGAAAAGATGGAAATCGCACTGTTCTGACTTGCATATCTGATGACTTGGCCAAATGCTCATTCTACCGAGTAATATTTCTGCAGATTGTAGCAATATAACCTTAACATTATAAAAGAAGAGATAGGAGTCGTTTCAAGCTGTGAAAGAAGAAAGGAAAAATATCATAGAAAACTCTGGGGGTATTGACTGACACCCTATTAGGTGGTCGGGGATTAAGCCAAATCTAGGAGTCTTCCAGCAATGCTGGTGAGTGTTGCTCTGCCAAATGCCTTCAATTGCCCCAGGACTTTATTTCAGTCCCACCTGACAGCTAGACCTCTGTGAAGGAAAACAGAGCCAACATTCCTTTTACCCAAAAGAAAGAGAGAGGTGGCAGGGTCACGTCCTGTCCTCCAAAGCTGTGTCATTCACCCTTAAGTGACGACTCAGAGTTTCAATGTATCATTTGTCTTCAGAGGAAAGTCTGAGGAAGAGAACTTTTGGGGAAAAAAAAGCATAGAGTTAGATCTGCATTTACTAACTCTTCTGATGAATTCCACATGAGCCCCCAAATGATGCAGGATATTTTCTTGACCCCTTCACAGGACTCGCGACAGGGGTGTCCTGATTACTCAGCATGAAGTGTTCAACCCTTCATTGGAGGGAGCACATGAGCAAACAAGTGTGGGAACCAGCAGGCTGCTTCGGTGCCAACAGGAGCAAACTCTGTTTACTGGAGCCCGCCATGCCCCACCCCTCACAGGAGTCCTTTGCCTTCCAGCTGTATTCATTTAAGCACATGACTTTCTTTCTGGATATTGTTACCAATACCTTCCACTAATCCCATTAGACCTAGAGATGGTAATCCTTTGTTACTATTTTGTCTTTGCAGTTCTCCAACACTCAAATTCTATAGTTGACCACCTTTAAAATAAACCCTTCTCAAATAATCCAATTTCAAGTGTGCCATCTGTTTCCTATTGGAACCCTTCCTGATACAGATGATTTCCTGGAAAAGACATCCAAAATGAAGAAAATGAGGAAAGTACAAGGTTTAATAATTGGTGTAGGAAGAGGAACGCTCATGTATGAATGCATGCCAGGGGGCCAGAATAAATGTGACTTACGTGAAAGTAAACTGAAAACTAAGATTTCTATGAAATCAGTGGATAATGAAGATGATTATGACAACAACAGTGATAAAAGCTGTAGAGTTAGCAGAGGCTTTGACTAGGGCAGGGAGTGGAGAAGCTAAAATCAAGTTTGGAACCAGGAAAGGAGCAAGTATTGAGTCAGCAACATTGGCAAAGGTAAGATACTAGGCTACGTATAGAAAAGGTGGCCTCGCACCATGGGTGGATGTCAGTTTGTGGTACAAGGGAAACATTTCTGGGGAGGAAGTCAATATTTCAAACTGGTTTTTCGTAAATACAGTCTGTGCCTGGGCTTTCTGATAAATCATGCTTTCTGCCACATTAGTCATGCACCTATTTATCGCACATAATGGTGGTGGTGAAAGCTGAATTACTCTAAATGTAATCTAAATGTGATCATAAATTACTCTAAATGTGATCATCTAAAGATGATACTGGGGAGATGATGGGGTGATAGTGGTGGTACAATTCAGAGTAATGGTGAGGAAAGTGCTAGTGTTGAGAATGATATGTCACCAAGACTGAACAGGAAGGTTAGTGAAGAAGACTTAAGATTGGTGTTCTATCTTAAGATGAGTGAGGTGGAACCAGGTTATAGAATCGAAGAAACTGCTTGAGTCATTTCTGTTTCTCTATAGTTTTATTAAGAGCAATGGCAAATGAAGATGATCATGACAACAACAGTGATAAAGACTCTCCTGAGTTAGCAGAGGCTGTGACTAGGCTAGGGAGTGGTGAAACTAAAATCAAATTTGGAAAAAGGAAAGGAGCAAGTATTGAGCATTGCTCATATTAAAAGCAATGACAAAAACCGCAGTTACTTTTGCACCAACCTAATAGAATGATAGCAGTACAGATTGAGCATTCAGTTGAGAAAGTACAACTGATGAGCCCAGTGTCACCGAACTAAGACATTGCTGAAGTGAATAAGCAAATCTGATAAAATTTCCCACACCCCATCATTTTGTGTAGGTCTGTAATTTCCTGCCTCTTCATTCAATAGTGATGAGACACATCACATAACTGCATTAATGCTACTGAATATGCACTCTTTCTTTTTGCTGATTCAGTAGCTCAGAAAACTATTATTCTCTCTACCTATAACTTGTTCAGAGAAACTAAGCCCTCTTTAAAAACACTCATTATAAATAAGAAATTCACCATCATGTGCAAGAATAGTAAGACTTCTAAATAGGTTTTATCTATTTAGGTTAAATAGTTTAGAGGTTGAAACACAATATTCTCCAAAAAAGAAAAATAAAATTAGAATTGATGGTCTACAATATGCATTGGCTTGTACTATGTGTATTACTTGTATTATTTTAATCTTTATAGTATTTTAATTGCTTAGTATTCAGTAATCAACAGGGTAGCCATCTAAATTGGATGATGCTCATATTATAATGGTCATTAAATAACTTGAGCGTTAACTAGGTACATAAAAGCCCTTGAAGATAGATATCTAACATTCTTCTGATGTTATTTGAGAAGTAAAATTTAAAAATATATCCCAGTCATAGAGAGAGAAGTCAATAATTTAAGGAATCATTAGACTTCTTGGTCAGTTCAAAAAAGTTAATGTACCTCAAAGGGTGGCTGAAATGCTGCTTTCTTACTTTGATAAACATTTATTAAGTATCTACTGTGTTTCAGACAGTAAACTAGGTGGGATAAAGATGTGTAACCTTCAAAAAATATAAAGTCATTAACATCTAAATCAATCATATTATTTTCAGCAATGGAATGGAGTAAATAGGCTTTGGAGACTAGCCTGGGAATGCTACTCAATATCTTGGATTTTATTACTTTCAAAACTCAGACAGCTTTTCAAAAGCAAAGAAAATGACTATGAAAATAATGTTTATTAACTGTGGCAAGTAGTTTAACTCATATTTTATTTTATGCTCATAAGAATTGAAATGAGGGATAGTTTAGGTCACTGCTTTCCAAATATTTTCACATTGTGGTACATAAAAAATTATATTTGCACAATATATTTGAGAAAACTAGGAGTTTGAGTTTATGTTTATCTTCTTGCCTTATACAAACACTGTCATGCGGGAGATGCCCTGTAATTATTTCCTGTGTTCAGTTACTTGTTTCTTTCTTTCTATATATCATGTCAATTTCTTTTTCTGTTTATCCCTCCTCTTTTTGTGTTAACACAGATGAAGCGAATATCTATTTCAATGTTTTGTTGGTGATTTTTACAAGTATATGAAACTTGACTTTTCAAATAGTAGGTTTATATGAAAAAAATATTATTGAGAGGCCAAGGTGGGTGGATCAACTGATGGCAGGAGTTCAAGACTAGCTTGGCCAACATGGTGAAACCACGTCTCTACTAAAAAATGCAAAAATTAGCTGGGCATGGTGGCATGCACCTGTAATCCCAGCTACTCAGAAGGCTGAGGCAGTAGAATCGCTTGAACCCAGGAGGTGGAGGTTGCAGTAAGCTGAGATGGTGCCATTGCACTCCAGCCTGGGCGACAGAGCAAGACCCTGTCTCCAAAATAACTAAATACATGAATAAATAAAATGAAAAATATTAAATATTCTAACCCTAATGTTTTTTTCACATTTTGACAATAAATTTGAGTTTATTACTATAAACATAATTTTGGCAAATATTTATATTTACAAAATTTTATAACACTTTTATAAGTCATTCTTTAAATGACATAAATTCCAGGCCAAACTATTTAAAATTAATATTATTTTAACAAATGAATATGGTTTATTTATTATAAAATTATATTTATGTATTGCAATACTTGTTTTATCAAATCAAAGTATACAAAAGATTTACAAAAATTGCCGTTGCATTCCAACCCCATACCTTCCTACTCTCTTGGTTACCTCTCCCAAAGATGAACTCTATCAAGTCTTTTAAAATAATGTGTGTTTTATTTTCATTACTAAAATTCAGAAATTATCATTTGAATTGCTGTGAAAGTGCCTGTGAACTTTTCTAATTGAAAAGTGCCACCCCTTCTGCCTCCCCTCTCCCATTGTCACAATATCATTATTAAATTTTGTATTTATATTATATAGACTGCATTTACATTATTATTATTATGAAAGATTATTTATAAACTGAGAATGGGAGTACATTTAATTATATTTCCTTTTCTACTTTTTGTTTTTTCTGAACAAATACTTGTCATTCTTGTTATTTGCTTATTTTGTTGGTACTTTTCGTTTATATTCTAAAATCCTCTCAGAACAATTTTTCAACAACTTCAGTCTCACTATGTAATCTGTCATTTCCTGTTTTTTCTTGGAGACTTTCCCCTTAGTGATGGCCATTCTCCTCTCTGGGCTGAGTGTTCACTAGCCTTGTTGCACAGTTTAATTGTCTTTTGATGACACTGACCCGGTCCGGAATGGCCACGTTGGGCACTGGGTTTCTGCGTATCTTCTTGCCTTATATAATTGTTGTAATGCCCTTATATAATTGTTATAATGCAGGTAATTCACTGTGATTATTTTCTGTGTTCAGTTACTTGTTTCCTTCTTTGTATGGGTCATGTCTTTTTTGTTGTTATTTATATATGCCGCCTTCCTTTTCTCTTTTAACACAGAAGAACCAAATGTTTATGTTAGTGTTTTGTTGAGGATGTTTACAACTATGTTCCTTAGAGACATCACCCAGAAATATATATTTTTTCTTCTACTGCCTTTTACTGGCTTTGGTATCAGAGTATTACTGGTCTCATAAGATGAGTTTGGAAGTGCTCCCTCATCCTCAGGTTTTTGGAAGATTTGCGAAGGATTGTTGTTACTTCTGTAAACATTCGGTAGGATTCACCAGTGAAACTCTCTGGCCCTGGCCTCTATTGTTGGGAGGATTTTGATTACTGATTAAATATACACACTTCTTTTTCTGCTCAAATTTTCAACTTTTTCATGATTCAGTTTTAATAGATTGTATATTTTTGGCATGTATTCAATCATTCTAGGTTATTCCATTTGTTGGCATAGAATAGTTCATAGTTTCTTCTGATCCATTTTATTTCTATGGCATTAGTTATAATGGCTTCTCTTTCACTTCTTTGCATTCTGCCTCTTTGCATTTACTTTTGATTCACATAATAATTATAAAAACTCTTTTTCTGTCAGTTCTCTCTTCCTTGACATTATGGACACACAAAGAAAAATCCTGATTTCTTTATAAAGTTTGATGAAAGCTACTAATGTCCCATTATGGATCTTGTTTTACAGAATAGTCCAATGAACCTATATGGTAATTGAATTGAATTATATACAATATATTTTATTCGATTAAAATTAAGTAAATGTTTCCTTTTTTCTTAGCAACATTCATAAGGAAATACAAAAATATATGTAATGTCCTTCCTTAAAATATTTAACAGTCAAAGCACTAAAATTAGGTACAATGAACGCTGATGGTGTAAAGAGGATTAATTATATATTTTCCACATGGGAAAATCTGTTTCATAAGCTTTTCAAAAGCTCCGGTTTTTCTAATATTTCAAAGACAAAAGAATCCCGCATTTTCTGTATTTTTTTTTTTTTTTTTTTCATTTCTGCTTGTAAGCTGGTGAAGTCTTTCCTGAACTCACATCTGCCTCTTCACTCATGGTTATAAACTGCAAGGAATAATCAACAAACTGTAGCATTATAGTTCTTTCTAAGTTCTTCTTATAGAGATATGGGTTCAGTAGGTATGTAATCTACTTTCCCAGTTAATACAGGAGGTATTATTACTAAATAATTTTCTATTGTGTGCATAAGTCTTCAACTTTCTAATTTTTAGTACAATTTTCCTAGCTGTTTTTCAGTCAGTCAACTAAGCCAGTAGCAGGTAGTTTATCTAATCTTACATCTGCACCCCCTTTGGATAAAACTAACAGGTGTAACTATTATTAAATTTTCTGTTTTTTACATAGCTTATTATTATTATTATTTTGCTGATGTAGCAATTCCAAAGAGGTATTTTTCATGTGACCTTTTTCATGGTGATTCAGGGAACAAAGACACTTTTTTTGTGGTTCTGCTATTTCTTAAAAGGGGTTAGAGGCCAAAACCTGTTTTATATAACTCGTCAGCTGGGAATGAATTTTACATTTTTTAATAGTTGAAAGAAATCAAAAGAAGAGTAATACTTGAGAGTATTACTCGAGAAAAATATAACAGTAATTTTAGTGTCCATCAATAAAATTTCATTAGAATGCTAATTTCTTTACATATTGTCTAAGGTTGCTGCTTTTATTCTAAAATGAGAGTTGAGTTGTTCTGACAGAGGGTGGTAACTGTCTGGTCCTCAAATCCTAAAACATTCATTACCTAGTCCTTTACAGAAAATGTCTGTCATTCTCTGCCTTTGAGATTTAAAGGAGTGTGTGTGTGTGTGTGTGTGTATGCACACCTGTGCATGTGTATGATGTGATTCCTGCTTCCCAACAACGTTACTCTACAGAAAGAATGTACACCATTTTGTTGGGTAACTAGCTGTCTTTGCAGTGGTTTGATTCAAAACCTCATTCCACAAACCTTTAAACTGACAATACCCTTTTCCTCTTGTCCCTTACTTCACCATGGTAATCAATTTAATCGGATTAATATCCTGCCTCATAGTAAAATATCAAACATAAACGACTCAGGGATGCAGCAGCATATTATGGCTTTAAAATGAATGTAACCAATGGTTTATACAAAAACAGTTTAGAGATTCTAGCCTGGAGCTGTTTTTTCATGGGGTAAATGTGAACTACCACGAGCCAGAGACTTTTATGTGAGTTACCTTATTTACTCAGGACAACAAATAAAATAGATATAATCATTCTCTTTCACAACTGTGGGATATGGGGCTCAAATAATTTAACCAACTTCCTCGAGATTGTATAGCCAGAAAGTGATAGGATCAAAGTTCAATATTAGATTTTGAATATTACCTCAGCCTATGTTTTCACCATTTTCCCCAATTTGTGACACCTGTTCAAATTCAAGAAGGAAGATGGGCTTAAAATAGAAGATCTTGAGAAAGGAAATGGCGGTCTGCAAATGAAGACCTGAAATCATGCAGAGGTTTACCATCATCACAAGAAAAGTGACATGCAAAATGTTTTCATTCTTTGGAAAGTGTGATGGGTTTTATTAGATTCATGTATTCAGTTGAAATCATCTTTGACAAGCTGTCTCTTGAGTATGAACTCTATATAACAAAACCTCATTAAAATAACCAACTGGAGTAGTTAATAATAGTTAAACTAGTCTCTATGCAAGTTTTTATCTGCCAGATTTAAAATATTCAACACAGAGAAAAGGTGCTTAAATAATAGTTACCTTTAGAAGTAGTGGTTGGGACTGGGAAGGGACACAAAGAGATAAGTCTGGAGTGCTGACAGTATTTTATATTTTCATAAGGATAGTGATGACAGAAGTGTATCTACTTTATAGAAATTAATCTGTTACCTAAAATTTGTGCACCTTAGCATGTGCATTGCATGTCAAAAACATTTGATAACAGATTTCAACTCTTGAGAAGGATATAATATGTCGTAGCAGGCCAAACATTCTCTAACAACTAGAAAAAGAAAATACTTCAGTATTTTAGTTTTAAAAACATCAGAAATCTTAACAAATAGTCGAGAATTAACAAATTAAAATTTCAGAGCAGAGAACCTTTGTTAGGTGAACTGATGATCTCTAGCAGAACCCTTCCTTGGCTTCCTCTCTTCCCTCCTGCCCCACCCCGACAATTTCCCATTGCCTGTGTAGGCTAAGGACTGAGTTTGGCACAAGCAGAGGGCCTTTGCAAGGGAAAAGGAAATCAGCAAGGCCAGGTGCGGTGGCTCATACCTGTAATTCCAGCACTTTGGGAGGCCAAGGCAGGTGGATCACCTGTGGTTGGGAGTTCAAGGCCAGCCTGACCAACATGGAGAAACCCCGTCTCTACTAAAAATACAAAATTAGCCAGGCATGGTGGTGCATGCCTGTAATCCCAGCTACTGAGGAGTCTGAGGCAGGAGAATCACTTGACCCTGGGAGGTAGAGGTTGCAGTGAGCCAAGATCTGCCATTGCACTCCAGCCTGGGCAACAAGAGTGAAACTCCATCTCAATAAAAAAACAAAAAAAAAAAAAAAAAGAAAGAAAGAAAAGAAAAAACCACCAATGCATTCAGTGGCCACATCAGTCTGGAGAAAAAATTAAATAATTGGGAACTTCAAACTCAAAGGTAGTTTACAAATGCTGAATTCTAGGATTGCCCAGAGGCTGGGGAATTATAGAGTTTTCAAAAGGAAAAGCAAAATGAAATCTTCTGCAGTTTGTGTGTGTGTGTGTGTGTGTGTGTGTGTGTGTGTGTGTGCACGCACGCGTGCACTCAGGAAGCAATATTCTTCATGGGAAGGAAATCAGCTCAATTGTATAGCAGATATTTTCCTCGATGACATTTATCAGAATATGAAGTTCTTGAGCATGAAGTTTGAGACGAGACTTGGAAACCTCTCAAGGTTAGAGATACATCACGTAAAGTTTTTGTAAGCTGAGAAGGTAGATACTGAACAGTTTTCCAAAAAAAAAAAAGAAAGAAAGAAAGAGAGAGAGAGAGAGAGAGAGAGAGAGAGAGAGAGAGAAAGAAAGAAAGAAAGAAAGAAAGAAAGAAAGAAAGAAAGAAAGAAAGAAAGAAAAAGGAAGGGGAAAAAAGAAAAAAAAATCAAGTTAGCCAGAAAATGCTGAATTCCTGATTTAATTGAAGCAATCAATCCCCTACCTAATCTGCCTAACTGATGAAGGGGGAAACCTTCCTGGGAGTAGATAGCTGGTCTTTTACTTCTCGAAAAACCTTGACCTCTTTACACAAATTGAGACATTTCTTTCTAAGTGACTGTCTTTTCACAGCAAGGTTTTAGTTTGTCTTCTATGGTAATTGATCCATAGGAGATATTTTACTCTTAATCCCAGGACAAGGCACTTTACTTCCAAAGTGCCATATATTCTGAAGAATAAGATCTGTGTTAGCAAGAAACATGCTTTATGAAATCAGTTACTCCTCCCTGGGCAAGCTGAGTTGACTGATAGAATTTGATGAATGTATGTTGTTTTGAATTGAGCAATCTTTTCAAGAATTTAGGGCAGTTTTTAAAAACTTTTACTAACTATAAAATGCTTATAAAACTAAATGATTGTTTCTGACCAAATAGCAAATTCTTAACTGAGCTGAGAGACTACAAGACACACTCCAATGGTTTTTGGATATTGTTGGTATGCATCAAAATTACTTGGGAACGTTACAAAGCAGATACCAGGTCTCATAAGAATTGAGAAAATACTGCTTCATTGAAAGAGTTCAGACTTTGGATTCAGATGGGTCTGAATTCCAGCTTTGCCTCTGATTAACTTTAGGCCAATTATTTAAAATCTCAGAACCCAATTTCTTCAGTTGTCAAAAGAACTAAACAATCCTTGGCTTATTCCTGGAGCTGGTGTAAAGGTTAAGTGACATACATAAATACTGTTAATCCCAAAGTATCTGAGACAGGTCTCAGTCAATTTAGAAAGTTAATTTTGCCAAGGTTAAGGATGCACCTGTGACACACCCTCAGGAGGTCCTGATGATGACATGTGCCTAAGCTTGCTTTTATACATTTTGGGGAGACATAATACATCAATCATTACATGCAAGACTTATATTGGTTCCATCTAAAAGGTGGGACAACTCAAAGCGGGGGCTTCCAGGTCATAGATAGATTTAAAATTTTTCTGATTGGCAATTGGCTGAAAGAGTTATTTTCAATATAAAAGAATGTCTGGGTAACAATAAGGGGTTGTGGAGACCAAGGTTTGATCATGCAGTTGAAGTCTCCAGGTAGCAGGCTTCAGAGAGAATAGATGTAAATATTTCTTATCAGACTTAAGGTCTGTGTAATGTTAGTGTTAGTTGGCTTTTCCTGAATTCCGAAATGGAGGAGGACATAATGAGGCATGCCTGACACCCACTTCCCATCACAGCCTGAACTAATTTTTCAAGTTAACTTTGGAATGCCCTCGGCTGAGGGAAGGTGTCCATTCAGATGGTTGGGGGGGCCTTATAATTTTATTTTTGTTGTAATACCTAAGATAGCATGCAGCACATAATACATGCTCAATAAATGTTTATTTACTTTCCCTTCCTTGGGCTACAACCCATTTCCACCTACCTTTTAGCCCTGTGATCATTTTGGTAAATTTAACTAGAAATCTTTTGAATTGGTCAGGTCTGTTGAATAGCCACACAGTAGGAAGATGATGGAAACTCACAAAATGGATCTTAGATACTAGAAAGAATCTTTCCGGATTCTGACTCACCCAGAACATATAAAGGTCCAGGACACATGGGTAATAGTAGCCAGCAAACACACGGAACATTGGGACCAAGACAAGACCAGTAGTTTGGCTTACAAGTTCCAAAAGTTTAAATAACTGCCTTGAGGAAACAGGGTAATTGGAAGTAAATTTGACAGGGAACTTGTGAAGCAAGCTTTTCTTAGGCAGGTGTGTTAAAGAATCCCCTGTGAGAAGCAACTGCCTGCAAACTTAGTGAATTTCAGAATTCAACCACCACCTCTGACAGGTTCTGTGACAAGCAAAATCTATTCAGGCCAAGAAAAGTGGATGGTCTTTTTCCTTCTTTTAATTGCACATTCTCATTTTTCTTACTCTTTAATAATAGATTGTTATAAAATTTAGCCAAATATCGTAGCACTCTAGGAAAATCATGCAAAATAAAAAAAATCAGCAATTAATATATAAAAATACTATAAATTACTCTTGTGCAGATCAATACAATTTACAAAGCACTTTACATATGCAGTATCCTCTAGAAAGTATATGACAGCTACATTAAGTAGATATTATTATCATAATTAACTTACAAATGAGGATACTGAAACTTAGAAAGGGTAAACAAATTGCCAAAATGGCAAGTAACAATGCTAGGATTTAATTCTGTATTTGTACTCTATTTATTTGTTTATTTAATTGTCTATTTATTTAATTATTAATTATTGCAGAAATATTTATTGATATCTTACTGTGTGCTAAGGTGCTGAGTGCTTGGTGTTTCGAAGCCAAAAAGCACAATGCTGATTTTCAAAGAAGTCATAGATCAATATGGGGATAGAGTTCTAAAGAAGTAATTCCAATTATGTATGAAGAATTTAAAAGAGTAGGTAATTGAGAAATTAGATGAGATACATGAAAAAATCAACTTTGCTTAGACGATCAGCCAAAATTAGAATTTTACTCAATGGGTACTTACTATGGTATTAAGTCCTTTAAAGGTATTATTTCATGTAATCCTAAATATGTTGTATATATTAGGGATTTTTATCTCATTTTCTAAATGATTAACCTAAGGTGCAGAACAGTGATAACAAGTCATGGTTGCATAGCTAGTAAGTAGTGAGAACTACGTCTGCTACGTTTGGTTCCAAAGCTCCAGCCCACAACCATTATATATATTATCTCTGAGACAGTCATCCAGGAGGAGATGCTTTGGTTTGGTGCTGAAGACTGCAGGTGTTTATTCATTAGACATGTTGGGAATGATACTTCAGGATGAGAGAGCAGCATGTACAAACTCTAGAGTTTGGAGACAAGCCCCTGGGTCTGTGGAGCCCCGTGGAGTTCAGTATTGTTGATTTATTACCACCCTTGAAGAGTGTTGAGCTGTGAGGCTGAAGAGACAGCCCTTGGCCATATCACAGGCTGTCCTAGAAAGCCTATGAGATAAGTAGGTGTGGTTCAGAATCACTAAAAGATCTAGGCCTCAAAAGTACATAGTAGGATTACTACTTTGGAGTAATTAAACTGTAACATTGTGATTCAGTCTACCATCCTGTAGCTAACCAGTAATTCACCCAATTAAGATATATTCTTACATTTCTTAAAATACATCCTTAAGGAGTAAAGAAAGGAACAGAACAGGAAGTTTGCTAGAAACAATATAACACAGATAACACAGATGCTGTTCAGTTAGGCAAACCTTCTTGTTTCCTGTGATTTTTTTCTGTAATGTGAAATGCTAGTAATGATATAATCTGCACTGGTCACCAAAATTTGTGAACATCCCATATAGTTTCATATCAAACTGTGTAGTACATTGTGAAAGGCAAGAAACATACATGTAGTTATTCATTATACCCACCCCTAATCACCCTTTGAGGACCTAACCTTCCTGGTGTGTTGGCATAGTAGTGGCAGGTTTTTTTTGTAGTGCAGATGACAGTCTGATACTGAGTGCTTCCTAATAACAATTTAGGGAAGGGAAGGAAGGCCTCAGGCTTGGACTTGCTTACTGAAAACAGGACTGGTGCTGGGGGAGCTGACTGACCTGCAGATCTTGAAGGAAGGCTGAGCCTGACTGAGGGTTATGGTCATAGCAAGGTGTGGTCCAGGCAAACAATGGGTGTCCAGGATGAAATGGTAGTTATTCTTCACAGGGGAAAGAGCACAGAGGCCTGGAAGGGGAGAAGACTAGGTGTCTAAGTGTTCAGGCAATCCACTGTTGGAAGGCTGGTCACAACAGGGCCAGAATTTCATGCCTAAATATTGTCCTCTGCCTCTAGCCTAATGTTTTAACTTTTCTTTTTCTTTTTTTCAGAGGCGGGGTTTTGCTCTGTCACCCAAGCTGGAGAGCAGTGGTATGATCAATGCATGTTGTAACCTCAAATTCCTGGCTGATTGATTTCTCTGTCTCAGTCTCCTGAGTAGCTGGGACTATAGGTGCATGCCACTGCACTTGGCTAATTTTATTTTTTATAGAGATAAGGTCTCATTACATTGCCCGGGCACTGGTCTTAAACCCCCAGCCTCAAGTGATCCTCCCACTTTGGTCTGCTAAAGCACTAGCATTGCAGCTGTGAGCCACAGAGCCTGGCTCCTCCAGTCTCATTTCTGACTGTCGGGAAGCAGTCTCACGTTCCATTTCCAGTGAGAAGACAGTTATTGCCCTGACCAAAACCAAGCTTTTTCTGTTTGTTTTTTACATGCCTAAACAAAAATGGCCACATGTCAATTCCACATGGTTCATTAATTATTCTCCAATCCATGTTTCTCACATGTTTGCTACATTAAGTTTCCTAAGGAAGTTCCAGTCATCATTTTTCTGCTCCAAATCTTCCCACGTATTCACTGCCTTCTACAATATGGCTGCAGGTTTAGTCTAATCTCTATTATTTTCCCACAGCCAGTTATCATATATAGTATTTTATCATCAAAGTAGATAATTTTCACCACCACCTTATGTTTATCTCAGGCTTTGCTCTTGTTGTGACTTTGCTTATATTTTCCCTAGATCTCTAAATGTGCTAATTCTACTCATTAATTCTTCAAGGAGCTCTTTTCACGAAGCATCTCCTTATCTGTATCTAGCTGATCATCTCTTCTTTTGAAATTTATTTTATTTACACTTACTACTTCCACAGAACCAAAATTTCTCATAAATAATCAAGAAAAGTATACTCCATAAAGAAAAATGCATAAAGACTCATTTTAAAGATAAAAGGTATTTTGGTTTTGATATTATCTACAGACCTGATACTCCATTAAGATGCATTGGTAGAGAAAATAGTACTTTTTTCAGTAACTTCTCAAAAGTATATACTGCAGTTTAGCAAACTTACTCCAAAAACTGTGTTGTCCTTCTTTGCTGAAAGTGTTAATGAAGCTAAGTCCAGGCTCAATGAAGAGGAAACTCATCATTTATTAGTTATGTCTGCCACGGACAGTATGAGCTGGGGAAACAAACTGGAAGCAAGAAGGCCAAGTACTTATTGTCACTGAATAAAATAGTATAATAATAGGTTATGTGCTGGGGTCATGAAATAAGGGAACCAAGAAGGGAGCATACGTTGTTGAAAGGGATGCACTCTAGAGTCCCTTGACAACCTCTGTTTCTGGCTCACTCTGATCATGGGGAAATGACATAACTTTGCTTTGAAGCTGTGGAGTGAGTAGTTCCATCCAGTGTTCTCTAAGGTACCTTCTATTTCTAACCATGATTGAAGGTTCTTTTCCTAATTAATGTGTTCAGTGACAAGATATATTGTTGATCATTAATTATTTGTTTCTAAATGTCACATCATTCATTGACCTGTCATTGTCTAAACATATCAAAAGCATCCCAAATCGTAATCATCTTGTCTGCAGTTAATATCACCTCATATGAAAGATGAAATGTTAATATTGTGCTTTAAGTAGTATGAATAATCAGGTTTAAAAGGCTGTTAGACTCGAGATCTGAAATACATGTTCACATGCATACATACATTTGCGAAATTTAGATGCTTATAAGAGCTGACCTGATAGAAACTATAACTCCAAATTTTTCAAATATATATGAGAACTGGAAAATTACGAATTAGAAGCAGCAGCATTAAACAAATACTTAGTGCTTTTAATTTGGAAAATGTTACAATAGTTACTATAAGAGGTGTAAAGGAGAGTTCTGAATTACTAGTTAGCTAACAGCCTAATCATACAGACATGACATTTTCCTCAAATTCAATTCATGAAAAATCACACAAATAGTATATGCCAAGCATTGTATAAGCTATTCAGGATATAGTCGTGAACAGATAAATATTGTTCCTGTACTCACAGAGACTACAAATAAAGGGCTCTTACAAATTGATTATTTAAAACCCTTAAATGAAGAAACAGAGATAAAGAGGAATTAATTACTTTCTAAGATCAAAATTGTAGTTGAGTGGCAAAGTCAAGTTAGCAACATACGTCTTGGAATTCTGGTGCAATACTGCTTCTATGGCTCAAATGGTAATATGATTATTTAAATTAAAGTATACTTGATGTACAGTGAAATGCACAGGTCATAATTTTAAAAGCTACTATTTTGGAAAATGTATATGCGTGTGTATCCAACAACCTAATGAAGTTATAGAATACTTATATTACCTTAGAAAGTTTTTTCATGCCCTCTTTCAGCTAATCTTCACCCTCTTCACAGGCAAATATTTTTCTAATTTGTATCACCATAAATTACTTTTGCTTCTTGAGTATTTTATAAATTATACACATATAAGTATGTCTATTCTCCATTTGATGAATGTTGGATGGCTCTAATATTTTGTGTTGTTTTGCTAATACAATTAGAGCTGCTATAAACATTTTCTATGAGTTGTTTTATGGCCATACATTTTCATTCCTCCTTAGTAAAGAACTAGGAATATAATTGGGTGATTGGAGTAGGCTTATTTTTAATTTTCAAAAAACACCAGTTTTCCAAAGTAGCTACTCTATTTGATAGTCCTACCAGCAGTAGCAAGAGTTTCAGCTATTCTTGCCAATTTTTGTTTACAGTCTTTTTAATTTTAGCTATTTTCCTGAGTGTGAAATAGGATCTCAATGTGGTTTTAATTTGCATTTTTCCTGATAATTAATCATGTTGAGCATCCTTTCATGAACTTATTCTTCCTTCATATACCTTCTTTTGTGAAGTTTCTATATTCAAATGTTTTTCTCATTTAAGCATTGAATTCATTTTCTTTGTCTTTTTAACTTGTAGGAGTTGTTTACATATTCTGAATGTAATTGTATATATTATATATAATGATTGTGTATATAAATATGTATACAGATATAGATATTCCCAGTCAGCAAGCTTCATACACACACACACACACGCACATGCACATGCACATGCACAGGCACATGCCTATGCACACACACAGCCTTATTTTTCTAAATCTGCTGTTTATCATTAAATAATTATTTTTATTTTTTTATTTCTGACAAAGTCCAAAATCCTATTTCTAATCATTTATTAGTCATCGTTTCCCTTTCCAAATAATTTTTGCCATCCCAAGATTGTAAAGATATTTTCCTATGTTTTCTTTTAGTTTTTCTAATTTTATTTTTATGTTTTAGGTTACAGCCTCAGCAACAGAAAGTCAAAAAATGCCAGTACTTTACATAAACTCTGCCTCATAGGTGGAAGAAACATGACTGGAACTGACATACTTCAGTGCACACTGCTATGGGAAATGGAGTGAATGGAGCATTAACTAAAAGACATGGCATCACTCAGACAAAGTACCTTATTGGGAGGTCAAGATGGTGATAGTCAAAAAGAACATTTGATTTTAATATGCCTCCTTCTTACAACCTCTCTTAATGGTAAGCTAAAAAAGGTAAGCATAACCATAATATTACATTGTATCAATAAAGTGAAAGCTACTATTGTTTATGTATTTACTTTTGTTTTTTATATTTAATGTTTATATATAATTATACACATAATGTTATAATGTTGTTGTAAATAGTGTTTTCATATAATGTCAAATGACTAGATTGATTGTTTTGATTTTTAAATAAAAAATCAAAACAGCCTGTTTTATTAAAATTGACTATTACTTGTTTGAACTACTACTATGTCCATTAGGCAGTTTAGAGACCTATTAATGATAACAACATTAAAACACATACACCCCCACACACACACTTGGAATAAATACCTCCAGTGACAGGGTATGTATTCTGGTAAACTTTGTGTCTTCAAAATTTGGCCCTATGGGAATGCACTAATAAGTCCCATATTATTTATTGATTGCTAAATGAGTATTAATGAAAATAGGGATCACACATTTGCACAATGCCTTAAGTTTCCAACGCTTATGTTCATTTGACTCCCATAAAGGTAGAATTTCTTTGTAGAATGTAGTAGACTATATTTGTAGTCTTTGTGGAAGACTTGGTAGAATGACCATTTATTTTAATTATTTTATCAAAAAGGCAAGATCCAAAAGAGTTAGATGACTTACGTAAGTACAGAAAACATTCAGTAGTAGAGCCAGAATTTAACTGTAGATCTTCATAGCTCAAAGCTTTGTCTCATGGACGTGAAATTCTGAATGTGAGTGACTTGTGGAAATTATCTTAAATTCACCTTCAGACTGTTTTGAAGAGGGATGTGTCATTCATATCATTTAGAGTCACTACAGTAAATCCATTTTATCATATATGGAACTCCTATTGACCAGTCAATCCTTGAGCCCTTTGTTGCAATGGATTAAAAGGCTATATCTGGGCTTGGCAGAAACGAGCAGTAGAATAATAGTCATGCATCACTTAATGACGGAGATACCTTCTGATAAATGCATCTTCATTATGCGACTTTGTCATCTTGCAAACACTGTAGAGTGCGCTTATGCAAACCTGGCTGGTATAGCCTAATACACACCTGGGCATATGGTAAACTCTATTGCTTCCAAGCTATGAATCTGTACAGCATGTTACTGTACTGAATACTGTAAGTGATTACAACACAATGCTAAATAATTTGTATATCTAAACATAGAAAAGGTATAGTAAAAATATGGCATTATTATCTTACGGGGCTATGGTCATATATGCATTTCATCATTAACTGAAATGTTATCATGCAATGCATGACTATAGTGATATTGTTTGTGGGTGTGAGAAGAACTCAGCTCAGGCTCTAACATATACTTGTCATCCCTATGATAAGGCATTGTCTTTTCAAGAAGACACACATTAAAAAAGATGTTGTTTAACCCATATAGTATGGTATCACCCATTCCCATATTGAGTGTGGCATTTGATGGATGATTAAAATATCATAGCATAATAGTTGTTGGCTTTTTAGGAAGCCATAGGGTGCACATTATAAACAATCCAGAAGAAGAAATGTTTCATCCATTAAACTTACTCATTCAAAAGATACTGATTAAGCATAGACTATGTAATCAAGTTGTTTTCTTTTTTATAATTTCAGTGATCATAAATAACACTTTATTGAACATTTTGTATACAGACTTTTGTTAGCATTTTAGAATTTTTCTTTAGGATAAATTGTTATATAATAGCAACTAGATATATTCCACCAATATGATTTTCAAGAAGCTTTCATGTTAAATCATAGACATCATTAAAAATGATGATGTAATTGAAAGGACTAAATTGAAAGAATAACCAAAAGATATACAATTTCTCTGTGGCAAAGGATGTAGAAACTAACTATATAAAAGGGCTGTACAAAGTGGGAAGCATTGCAACATGCTCTTGAATGAAGGGCTGTGTTTTCCATATGTGTCAAAGCTACCTGTTGGGGCACCCAGGTAACACTGATGCCATCTATCTGGAGTAAAGATTCAGCAATGTATGAGAAGCTCATATTCACTTTCTCGTCTTCCTTGCTGGTCTCGGCTGTTTTTGGAGCGTCAATGTGATTGCTGTGCCAGCTTAGTCACTGGGTTTAAGTAATTGGGGAAAAAATGTCCAGTAGATTCTTGTGTTATCTGTGAGAATGGGTGCTCACTTAGGGACCATTCCTAAACTACAGTACACTTGCACTATTTTAAAGCTATATAATACACAAAGTTAAGTGATATACAATCAGTAGTTTTATGAGTTTCAGGTGATTAAAATATACAATAAATGCTACAGATGCAGGAGTGCAAGAGAGGGGAAGACATAATCCTAGAACATTACAACTGGACAATTGATGGTTGTAAAAGACAATAAGGACCATTAAGAACAAAATTTATCTATAAGTCGGCAAACTCTAAGATCTGCAATAGCTGTCTCTAAAACCTCAAAAGCCTACAGAGGGTAGTGGTAGGTGTATTAATAGCAAAGTGGTGACAATACTAGGACCTAATGTCAGATACTATGGACAATTTTCATGGGTCACCCTATTACTGTATGAAATTGAATACCTCATTTGGAATTTCTGAGTGACAGTGCCTTGTCAGATGAAAAAGTAACAATTGTCTACCTTTTCCTAATTTATGGACATTTTATAAAGATTGGAAACTTAAGCTATGTTAAAATGTTTTGTCGGCTGGGCACAGTGACTCATGCCTGTAATCCCAGCATTTTGGGAGGCAGAGGCAGGTGGATCACCTGAGGTCAGGAGTTCGAGACCAGCCTGATCAACATGGTGAAACTCCATCTCTACTCAAATACAAAATTAGCCAGGTATGGTGGCATATGCCTGTAATCCCAGCTACTCCGGAGGCTGAGGCAGGAGAATCACTTGAACTTGGGAGGCAGAGGTTGCAGTGGGCCGAGATCATGCCATTGCACTCCAGCCTAGGCAACAAGGGCAAAATTTCATCTAAAAAAAGGCTTTGTCAACTATTAACACTATACAAATATTCAGCACTCTCGTCTTGGCTCTACAGTCTATATCATTAGAGAGTTTTGAAGTTTGGGTGATTTTTACTTTAACTGTTGATCACCAGTATACTTTGCTAGGCCTTCAAATTCTTACTACTGTCGTCTTCTCCAGCTTCATCTCTCTTATCCCCTACATAGACAGAACTGTCCACACATATTTCATGACCTGTGCACACTCAACCATGCCATATTTTATGTTTCCATCCCTGAAATTCCTTACTTTTTCCATACTAGCTAGCTTCTATCTTTCTTTCATGCTACAATTTAAATATACACTTCTCTTTGAATTTTCTCTGACTCATTTAGCTAATTGTAATTACTTCTCCTCTGTGCCTCTATCCAACTTCGTATATACATATTTCTATTATCCAACCTATCATTTAATATTCATTCGCCTATAGGCCCAGCTACTCAGGTGGCTGAGGCAGGAGAATGGCGTGAACCTCGGAAGTGGAGCTTGCAGTGAGCTGAGATCGCACCACTGCACTCCAGCCTGATGGACAGAGGGAGACTCTATCTCAAAAAAAAAATAAAA
>NW_016814668.1:459580-471059 GCF_001698545.2 Rhinopithecus bieti | reverse complement strand
AAAAAAAAAAAAAAAAAAAATTTATATATATATATATTCATTAATGAATAGATTATTCATTCTTACATTGTGAATTAAAGAAATGCCTCATGCCTTATTTATTCAACTAAATCAATGCAAAATGAATGAATGATTATTTATTGAATAAATGAGATAAAATCATGTTAAACTCAGGCCTATGTATTTTCTTGGTCACAGATTAGCAATCATTTACACTTCCTAGTTATTTCCTATGACTATATTTTATAGTTGCAATAAACAGATGCATCTGAAATGAATTTGAAACAAGACAAACAATGGGACCTTGTTGCAAATGATGCTTGCCCAAACATGCCTGCTTTCATTCTCACTGGATGGTTCAAGTTTTGTGACATACATTCAGCCAAACATAATAAGCTACAAGATCTTTAAGACTTTAGCCACGTGTATTCCAGAAGGAGAAACTTTGCCCTTGATGCTACAATTGATACTGGTAACATACTGGAGAATTTTTGTTTAAGTGCTGAATTAAAATTATTTCTCATATCTGAGTCATATTTTAGAAGAAATATTGAATCACCTTTTCTTGTCCTCCTGTCTACCATTTTCAGTTGTGCTGTTTTACTTTTTTTTTCTTCTTGTTGCACATTTCTCATTATTGATTCAAGCTTATATGGGGTTTTCTTGGTTACTGACTCTCAATACCTATGCTAATTTTGACAGTGACCATTCTAGAGCTATCCAAAAGATTGTGGTCTTATGTCTATTAACTTATCTATATTAGTCCTATTGGTGAGACCAATTCTGTTGTGGGTTTATATTTATGAATATATGCCAGCCGGAAAGATTTATCTAATCTAACTAATTATTCTCATTTTGATTCCACGTTCACTGGACTGCCTTCTGGTTTGGATTTGGCTTCCGTCATATATCTATCTGCATGGAAAAGTGCCCTAATCATGTAAATGTGAATATTCCCATTCCTGCAACCTCTCTATTTTATTTTTTTAATACTAGAATTATGAGCATAGTGACTGGGAATCATTCACAGTGAGATGGCTCTGTGCACAATGTGCTGGAAAATGCAGCATCTGAGCCTAGAAGATAACGGAGACAACATGTTAGATTTTCACCAAGCACATTGATGAGGAAGTGTATATTCATATCAGGATACTTTAAAAAATAATACTAACTTGTGGATAAACTGGAAAATTCATATGAACTCATGACCTTAATGATCAGTCTTCCTAGGTGTCTCGCTAATATCTGGTATCATAGAAATTTCACCCATAAAAGCTTTCATGTAGAACAATCTGGTATGTGTTTGTAGCATCCTGAAATTAGTCTTTGAATTTATTTTGTATTCAGTGGAATTAAACCTTTTTGGAGATGATCCCATGCTTTGGAATAGAAAGAAAGTAAAGGCAAGATGAACTCGGAATATCTTCTTGTTGCCAGAAATCAAAAATGATTTTACACTTTTCTGAGCAGTATCTTAAAAGACAGGATTTAGTTAAATGTGGTTCCCAACAGATAAGTTGCAATAATGTATGCATCAATAAATGAATTTTAATTATAATTAATAAAATTGGGTTAAACCTATGAAAAAACATGAGTTTATGATTACATAAAATATGAAAATTTCAAATAAACTTTACAGTATGAAAATTCAATAAAAGCAGAGCAAATACATTAAACCATAATTAAGTAATTAATTTAGTAAGTAGGTGGATACTTAGATCCTTTAAATGCATACAATATTCTTAAATTATGATATACTTATTTTCTATTTGTTTCAGAAAAAAGGGTGATTTCAAGAAACAGTAAGTAAGTCATATAGTATCAACAACATGCAATAAAATTATAGATTACCTGTATAACCTCAGAAGAAGGTTATCTACATAAATTCAGTCACTAACTCCTGAATATCCCTAATAATTATAAAATATCCCTAATAATTATAAAACAATAGTCAAGTAAATTGTTAACTGAGGTGGACCACTTTCTAGTCAATATTTTATTGATATGGAAGCAAAGATGAGTCAGCCTGAGATCCTAAACAAGGCATAAACTTGGAAAGTGCCATTTATCTAGTAAGTAAACTTTTATTTGAGAAGAATCCAAGACCAATAAACACTGACTCAGGTTTCAGTCTACTTAGAAGATGTAAACAGATCCCTTGACACAACAAAGAATGAATAGGTCAATGAAATAGAATCTGCAATATCAGCTAGTTTGAGATTATATTCTGTTTGATCTGGGGATTGATAAAATTAGTGGACATAAATGAATAAAACTGTAACCTCAGGGATATATAAAATCATATTAGTATAGAGAAAATAATGAAACAAACAACCCACAGTATTGATATTTTGAAGTAGGCACTCTAAAAATTTTTGCATTAACTATTATATTTTTTGTGGTTTAAAGCATTTGGAGTATATAAAATAATTTGATACATTAGACTTAGGACTTCATTGAAGTGCTTTGAGATTTGACTAATTTTGTGTTCAATATCTAAATATTTAAGGGCTCTTAATTCATACAGATGATATTTACGTATATTAATTATACTAACAAAGGTAATATTGCTCACTAGATGCATAATGTAAACAAAGGATGCACAGAAGGAAATATTCTTCTTGAGCTATAGAGCCTCGTAGTCTCCTAAGAGTCTATACTGAGGGCTCCAACCCTGATAAGTCAATGCCTAAGTGGTCTTCATAGCACATGAAGCACCTTTTGGACCACTTGACTCTCTAGATCGTGAGGTAGCTGAGATGAGGAATCATAATTTGGTTCTATAGTTAAATAAATTAAATTTATCTCTTGAACATAAGGATTTTCCTTACATCATTCTTTCAAGTAAAGTTTTATTTGTGTTTTTATCTAACTCAATGTGATTATCATTTAATTCCTAACCAAAGAGAGACTGGTAAATTATGAGCTTTTATTCTTCTCTACTCAGTGACCTAGAAAGATAGAGCAAAATTTGAAATTAAAATCCCCTAAATTCTTTATGCTACAACCCCTGTGCCTCCCAGAGAATGGTAAATCCAGTCTTTTTATTGTTTGGTCCCTTAGGACAATTTCCTGTGACCCTGTGTACACTAGAAACACAATTAGTTACTGTTTGATAAATTTGTTGGGTAAATCCAGTAAATATGAACCACATACATTATCTGGATCACATATTACCTCCACTCTTGTTTATCTCCTCATCGTATAAGCTTCCGCACTTCAAGTTCTTCATCCTTCATGAAATCTTTCCTGCCTAACTCAATTCTTCCTTTTGATTTAACTTCTCAAAAGTAGTTCAGGAGCTTTTAGAAATACATTCTCTTGAGGGCAAGTACTATATCTCCTGCTTCTCCAGTTCATTCTATACCCCACTTACCCAAAATAGTGTGCCGGTTAGTAAGCCACTGAGGCCTTACTCAAGGCTCACCCTTCTGTATTCTGCCTAACCGTAAAAGCGCAGGAACCGTACCAACCACACTTCTTTCCCTGCTGTTTTTCTGCAGATAGGCCTGCCATTTGCCTACAGATAGACTCTGCAGAGATGGATGATAAAGTAAAAATGTAAGTCTTGAGAAGGGAGAAGGAACTTGCACTGCTTGGTTTTGTTTGCTGCTTCTGTTAGTGTCACCAGCAATATTTCTTCACCCTGGCTGCAGCAATGTATTCCACTTCCAATTTTCTTCCCATGCTCCAAGGATCAGCTTCATTTTGCTATCTTAGAGATGCAAATTCTAGCTGTCCGTGACCTCAAATATTTGAAGTATCAGAATCAGCTAAGAAAAGTCTGTTTCTTAGAGTTCTGTTAGGCCCTCTTCAAGTTCCTAAAGACTAGCAGCTGGAAAGGACTCCTTCTTCAAAAATCTGTGTCACAGGTTGTTAGGTATCAGTAACTCCGATATTTTCCCATTTTGCCTCTACCCTTAGAGTTGGTAGATGCGTTCTTCAATAGTTATCTCTATGTTTTCTTGATGAAAAAGACACTTAAGAAAATTTGGCCAGGCGCGGTGGCTCACGTGTGTAATCCCAGCACTTTGGGAGGCCGAGGCAGGTAGATAACGAGGTCAGGAGATCGAGACTATCCTGGCTAACACGGTGAAACACCGTCTCTACTAAAAATACAAAAAAATTAGCCGGGCGTGGTGGCGGGCGCCTGTAGTCCCAGCTACTCGGGAGGGTGAGGCAGGAGAATGGCGTGAACCGCAGAGGCGGAGCTTGCAGTGAGCCGATATCATGCCGCTGCACTCCAGCCTGGGCGACAGAGCAGAGCGAAACTCCGTCTCAAAGAAAAAAAAAGAAAGAAAGAAAATTAAAAAAAAAAAAAAAGTGGAAGATGATTCAAAAAAGTTACGAATATAGGCTGAGATTTTACAGCCTGCACACACACACAAAAGGGGTATTCATGAGGTGGTCTCCCCTGAACCTAAATACAAGGTTCAGAAACTTAATAAACAGGGAGCCAATGAGCGATGACCTGGCATCACCCCCATGGACACAAAACAGCTAAAACTCTTTTCTTTTTAAAGATAACCGGGGCATGGAAAAGGCTTAATTTCCATAGACGGGATTCCTTTTCTGCCTTTTCAGTTTTCCAGTACTTGTTTATGCAATTTCCTATATTAAATTTTATATCTTAAAATAACTAGTGTGGTTTATATAACCTGCCTGTACCCTAATTGATATACTCAGTATCTGGAATATTGTAGGGAACCAATACATGTGTTGCCCCAGTCTTCTCAACTTCAAAAGGCTTCATGATTTGTTGAATCAAAGTTTTACTTAATTCTGGAGACTTTAACCATGCAGTCCTGAGGAAAAATGAAAGTTTACTAGAAAGCGTTGCCACATAAAATCTATGTGGATTTGAGGGAAGGAAAAAAAATGGTTTAAAGTTTTGGAATTCAAGCTTACAACTTAAGCGCAAGACTGAAATAATACAAAATATCAAGTACATACTCATTGATAAGGGATCTGAATATATGCTTGCTCACTCTGCCCATGAGGTAAGCAGCATTCCTGCGTGTAGCCACCCAAAAACTTTTCAGGATCAAGTGATTCAGTTGTGGTAGCAAGGAATCCACAATCCAGGAACCCTTCTTTATTAATGTGAAGATAATATTTGGGCATGTTCCTATTTGGGCATGCTCCCACCACAAATAATATGGATTTTTATGTAAATGTTCAGGCAATTTATGTATATTATCTGACTTAATATTGGCAAAAACTGTTTCAAGCTTAGGTATTATAAGCATCTTATAGATAAGGAAAGCGTATCTCTGATTGATTCAGCAAAGTGACCTGAAATTATCAATTTGGAAGTGCCAGAACCAGAAGTTCAACTCAGGTCTGCCTTATTCCCACTTTTTTGTTTTGTGCCATTCTGATAACGCATAGGTTTGGGAGTAGGAATCATAGTGGGATGGTCTATCCCTATATAGAGAAGAGACTAGCTGTTTGGTAAACTCAGCCCTGAGGAATGAAAGAACACAAAGTCATTTGGATTAAGAAAAGAAGTTAGGAACAGCGAATACTATAATTTCAAAAGATTCCCTAATTGTTCTTCTCATTGGGCAAAACAGCATAATAATAAGCAGTGTCTTTGCCTTTAGAACAGCTGGAATTCAAATTCCATCCTTCTACTGAATATTCTTATCTTACACAACTCACCTAATATCTGTAAGCCTTTGTTTTACTAACACCACACTACATTTTTTATTTTTAAAGAATAAATATGATAGATGATTGATAAACGTGAAATCCCTTGACCTTATTAACTCTTTTATATTTCTATTTTCCATATTTATTCCTGCAGTGATTAATAAGAAAATTAATATATCTAAAATTAAAAGAACTTTTGAATCTATCTAAGACAAAAGAGAAAGGTTTTGACCATATTTTGTAAAATCCCCTGAAGAACTGGGTAAAGAAACACTAAGAATGATTGAAAAAAAAAATCAGGAGCACATTCAAAATGGCAATAGATGTTGGCTGAGCATCTAGAACTGTCTAAAAGAAGAGGTATTCTTAGTCTTCTTTGATCCTAAAGATTTCAAGGTCTTAGTATACAAGAATTAATGACCTGGCAACCCTTTGACTGGATACAACCTGGCTATTACTTTTTTTTTTTCGTAGATGAGAAAGTGTACTCAGGCAGGCCTTTTCCCATAGCTAGTGAAGGTTAGAATGCTCATTTGGGCCCAATTTTGCTGCTTCCAAATCAAATGTTCTTTCCAATGTGATGCAGCTTTATGAATCAATTTCTTTCCCTATTATTCCACTATTGAGTTTTCCTATTTTAATAAGATGAAAATATGTCTTTTATTATATAAATTGAGAAGCAGTAAGAAGACACACACTACCATTACATCTCTTCCACATCTCTGCTAGAGTTTACAATTTAAAGAGAAAACTGTCAGGGCATTCTTGCTTACCTAGAGTGAAAGTGATCTCCAAATGCAAACTCCGTATAATATGCACTTTGGATGTTCTTTGTCAAGCAATCTTATTTTCAGGAACATAATTGCTTTGTTCAATCAAAGTGTCTCCAACTGCTGTGGGTTGGAGGCCTCATGATTTAGTTTCTATCAAAGAAATTCTGCCCCAAGTGGAGAAACTTGTCTGATTTAAATGAATATCAGCAAAAATGATGATTTTACACTTTTCAGGGAAGCAATAGCCCCAACAACTCTTGTGTGTTTCCAGGGACCTTAAGGGAGGCTAACAGATTTATGGTCTCATTATTGCCTGAAGCAATAACTCTTCCAATAGGTAATTTTTTTGATGTGGGACCACAAAACATATGGGAATAAATGTTCTTGAATGAAGGAACTGGCTGTCAGGTTTTTCAAATACAGCAGTTACTAAAACAATAAATGATTTTCACACACAAAAAAACAATTTCTTTCTCCTTAGCTTTTCTCCCATCATCTACCGTTAACCCCATCAGAAACACTCATCTCTTTAAATAGTAGAAAGTGTCATACAATCAATTGGTAAACATTAATACAAGCATGAAATACCACATGCAATTAATATTCTAATAATAACACTACATAAGAGTTTGATATTTATAATATAATATTAGATACTATTTTAATGGTCTGTTTTGTTGCTATAGAGGAATACTAACATTGGGTAATTTATAAAGAAAAGAGGTTTATTAGTTCTCAGTTCTGCAGGTATACAAGAATGGAACCCACATATGTTCCTGGTAAAGACTTCAGGAAGTTTACAATCATAGTGGAAGGCAAAATGGGAGCCAGTGTATCACATGGCGAGAGAACAAGTACGGGGGGAAGTGCAACTTTTTCAAACAATCATATCTCATATGAACTAACAGAGCCAGAACTCACTCTTTACCATGGGGGAAGATACCAGGCCATTCCTGAGGGATCACCCACCACGACCAGAACACCTCCCACTTGGCCCACTTTCAAGATTGGAGGTCATATTTCAACATGAAATTTAGAGGGAATAAAACACTTTTTGATATGGTTTAACATATCAAAAATAATATATAATAGTAGCAATAATAACAACCTATCTTCAGTTAGTAATAATTGCCATACATTTGACTCTTATTCTGAATATCAAACAGAATTCAATGGACCACTAAGAAGTTATAGGAGATATATCTTCTTATCGGTAGATGTATTTAAACAGAAATTAAATGTCCGTGAGTGGGAGTGATTTTGGAATCAAAATAACTTGAAGGTTTTGGAATGGATTTATGTACCAGATAAGGACAATACTAAAAATGATAGAATATTAGCCATTCATGGAAACTAAAGGAATAAAAAGACTTTAGGGACACATGAAAATTAAATACATAAAAAGAAGAAAACAAACTTTTGTCAGATGTTTTTGGCTAGGTGCTTTGCCAGTTGCTTTACTGCTTCCTCCAATTTATAAATTTAAAACCTGACAGCTTGAATAGGAATAGATTAGACTTTGGCATTGAAACAATATCTACCTGATTTTATAGAAGTTTTTATTTCAAGTGCATATTCCTAACCATATATAATAAGCCTCAATAAGCCAAAATCATTTTATGCTTTGTCTACAATAGATTTTAATAAGAGTAAATACAAGTTTTAAATTTAGTTCTAAAAGCAACAACAATTATTCATGGATTTATTGCAATTTTCTGACACAATCATCAATAAATAAGAGCAGTTTCCCCAGCCCTGCTTCCTTCCAGATCTTCTCAGTCACATCACCTATTTCATGACCCTATACCAGTTATCACTATATGAAGTTATCTTTGTCTTTATTTCATTGCATATTCAGTGCTGTCTCCCCACCTCTAATACATAATATCTGAGGGATACATACTTCACTTTTTGCTCACTATTACATCTCCAACACTTTAAATACTACCAGACAAAGAGTAGAGCCCCAATAAATATTTGCTGAATTGAATTTAGTCTTACCACAACAGCAATAACAATGCAGGCTTCCAGCATAAAAGTATAATTGCTTATAAATGAGGCAGCATTGCACAGTGGAAAGAGGGTATTTTTGAAGTCAAATAGTTTACTCAGCACCTCCCAATCCAGCTCCCGTAGTGTGAGGTGGTTGATGTTATCATTCTGAGTTTATGGAGGGTCATCAGACAACTAGAGAACACAGTGACTTTTACAAAATACATAAAAATCAGAGATGGAACCAAAACTCTTATTCTGAGTTTGAGTGATATGACAGCCATTTTATTTACCTTTCCTTTCATTGACCCATATGTTGCATAGGAAGTAGACTAAAATAATACACAGACAAACAAAAGGTTATAAAGGACATGATGAGAGTAGTCAAATTGTAGTGGAGAGTACATTTTAGAAAATATTGAAAAAAAAGGTTGAACAGTAAAGTAGATATAGTTAACAAAGGACTACAAATATAGGGATAAAATAATTAAATAGGGTATTATGCAAAGATATATTTCATTCTATTAAGAGTTTTTGACTTGGTAATCTTGGCATTTATTTTATCATGTAATTTTACAAGGCAAATATGATCTGCTGAAAAATGGAAACAGAGGCAATCTAGTATTTTTTTCTTTATTAAATCTGGAATAGTTGTGTGTGTGTGTGTGTGTGTGTGTGTGTGTGTCTGTGCATGTATCACGTGTCCCCAAGAAGGGTATAATAAGAAAAATAACGTGTTGCAGGCGCCATGACAAAAGACTGTGCAAACATAATCATGGCACAAAAGCAGGAATTATTTATTTTTTACGTTTTGCCAGTATGAAAACAAACAATTAATCATATTATTATATCAACTTTGGAGAACAATGACGATTATACTTTGATGTTGATATTTATTATGTATATTCGAGTATAGTCCAGGTCAGAGTTTTTCAGCTGTGTGCCAAGTATAGAATGTTTTTTCTTCAGCAATTCAAACAAAAGAGTCCCAAACCTGTAGTATCAGTAATTTTCTGGAAGCAAAATTCAAATTACAATGCTGATGGAATCTATCAGGAAGCTAATTGCTAAAAATTAATTCCAAAACACACAGACACATTTGAAATTGCACCACTGTAATCTAATAGTTTTAATAGAAGCTAAACCAATTAAACATAATTACTTACAACCTTCACAAGTTAAAATATTGACGCAAAACTGCAGTTATGTAAAGGCATAGTAAAATATTTTAATTATATCTGCAAATGCGTTTAAATTAGATATTCCATTTTATCCACAAAGCAGTTTCCTTTGTGTATGAGCCCAATTAATATGATCTGGTTTGTTAAAAAAAAAACTAAAGTATTTATTGACAAAATAAGGTGGTGATTGAAAACCATCCAAATTTATGCAGATTTATTCTAACTCAATTTATTCAATTCAATGGGGAAGAAAAGTCAAGCTGCTTGTCTGATGTCTCGGAGAAAATCAAAAATAAAACCTGTTGACTGATAGAATTATTTCTGAGACCTAATAATAGCTATGTTTTGGTTAAAACATGTAAATATTTTTATTTTCATATTTAAGGATACCTTAGTATATGGAAAGAACATTGACTATATTAGGCATCTAGTTTCAAGGATAACAAAATACAACAAACACATTAACTCCTTCTGAAAGTATGAATAGTTATCTGATAATCCAAATATTTTGCAATGTATTGAAAAGGTGTAGTTAATACACATTAGGTTTGACCTAGGGTTAAAGTAAAAGACATGTCCGCAATCTTATTTTTCAAATTTATGGGATTATGAATGGATTCTGCTCTATATATTATAAAGCACTTTAAACTATATATTATTGCAATAATTCGTTGCCACCATGTGGCCGTCTCTGGATTGGGTCGTGCCACCTCCATTCAACATTCTGAGTCTTGGTTTCATCACCTTCCTGGCCAGGAATTCCAGGAACTTTTCCACAAATCTTTCAGGGACTCAGTACGTGTTTAATTCACCTATTTCAGGGAGATTAGTCCAGGGTAGTATATGGAATTTTAGGACGTACCCTTTGCCTTCTAGCTTAATGGAAAGAAGTCATCTCTCTTTCCTTGTGTGGGTATCAAAGTGCCTGCCTTTCCCTGACCCCAAGTTAGGAGTGACTCCAAACATTTGAAAAAATGTCAGGAGCCAGATACCAAAACAATATATCTGAATTTTCATCTTGTGTAAGGGAATGCTATAGTACTGGGAAGATTACTGTGTGATATATGATGGGTTTTTTTTTCTCCTGCTCCTTTCATTTCTACCAACAAGCATAAGATTATAGGACAGACTCCACATGAAATAATAATAATTGTAGGTTTACTACAAAATGGGTGCAGACCAGAATATCTAATTTGTGAGTACAACAATGTTTAGTAAGAAGTGAGGAAGAGTTTTATGAAATAAGACTAAAAGAATAAAATTTTAAACAGTTATTTTTGCCACAGTCCAAAATAGCAAATTCTTAGGAAGTATGAAATTTTTGGCTCAAATATACATGAAACTATCATAAAATACCTCAGTATATGCTGCATCCTCCTTTGCCTAAATTCCTAAGCACCTTCTATTTTCTTTTTCTTTTTTTTTTTTTGAGGCAGAGTCTCACTCTGTCGCCGGGGCTGGGGTGCAGTGGCCAGATCTCAGCTCACTGCAAGCTCCGCCTCCCGGGTTCACGCCATTCTCCTGCCTCAGCCTCCCGAGTAGCTGGGACTATAGGCGCCCGCCACTTCCCCGGCTAGTTTTGTATTTTAGTAGAGACGGGGTTTCACCGTGTTAGCCAGGATGGTCTCGATCTCCTGACCTCGTGATCCGCCGGTCTCTGCCTCCCAAAGTGCTGGGATTACAGGCTTGAGCCACCGCGCCCGGCCTGCACCTTCTGTTTTCAACAGCTAGCATAATCATGTGACATACCTCTGAAACCAGGATATTATTTAAAGAAGAGGGTGATAAAATGTATTTTATTATAAACTATTTTGACTATTAATTTTTTTCTTTAAAAAGCATGTAAATTAAAGCAAATATATATTTAAAATACATTAT